>NW_015547640.1:49121-50047 GCF_001515605.1 Sinocyclocheilus anshuiensis
CGAGAGAGAGTGTGTGTGTGTTTGTGTGTGTGAGTGTGTGTGTGTCACAATTTAAGTTCATACAATTTAAGTCACATTTTAGGGGAAGATTCCAAAATGATCCCAACAGCAGCAAGATATGTATCAGCCTGGGAGGTGAGACACGAGACTGTCTGCAATAAGTCAATGTCTGCCTGTCTGTCATTTCTGCTGTGTATAAAATACATATTTAGCACATTAGTGAACTCATGCACACATATATGACAAACCTTCAGCATACAAGCCTCTGAAGATCAACACGTCATCTTATAATCGATCCTCCCAGATATCAAGCTGTCAGTTTTAAGAGGTTTTTTTGCATTAGATCAGTTCAGTCTCATTCTCACACTGACCCACACCTCACTAATGTCACAGCACTAATGTTACAAGTTATCAAAACATGAAACATCTCTCATCATTTACTCATCTTCAACAGAAGAGAGAAAGTCAAGCAGGTTGGGAACGACATGAATGATGATAAATGATCATTGTTTTGATACATATATAGTGATTCAGCGCAGTGTGTATATATGTGTGTGTGTGTGTGTGTGTGTGTGTGTGTGTGAAACACTAGTGTGACTGACAGCTGCAGCATCAGGTGATTGGATGGATGTTTGTGCAGCAGTGAATCTCAATGAAAGCTCATGGGAAACCACACACACAGCAGCACGGATGAGAGTGTGTTGTCATGGGCAACCGCTGGACCAGAACCACATACAAACCGCCAGACAGATGAAAACCAGACGTGCAGAATCACACAGAATCACACTCACAGCCGCTGGAGTCCACAACGCCTTTCCTGTATCAATCCTTAATTAACTGTATTTTTAATAAATATCTTTCAGTTATCAATCAAAGTACTAACACTCCTTTTCAGTAAACATCTGGTGTGGCTGTGCATATATATA
>NW_015547640.1:50224-51990 GCF_001515605.1 Sinocyclocheilus anshuiensis
ACTCTTTCCTAATGTTGAGATCAGAAGGACGACGTTTTTCCACAACTTGGCACTGAACAGCAGCTTGTTGTTTTTGGAGGATCTTTATCGTTTGGTTTCTGTGTAGACCTGCGTTTGTCTCTCTCGTTATTTACACTACCTGTGCGAATCGATGGGCGGGGCTAAACAGGCAGTAATGGAGAATCGATGGGCGGGGCTAAACAGGCAGTGATGTAGAATTGGTGGGTGGGGCTAAACAGGCGGTGATGTTGATAATCTTCTGCAGGGGCGGGGTTTATCCACACTATTACATCATAGAGTAGAACATTCCACAAGCTTTGGTTTTGGCAGACTGCCTTCAATATCAGCTGTTACTTACAGGATGGTTCAAATGGATGGTGAAAACAACTTACAGGATGTTTTTATAGTACAATGACTTCTTACATGTCAAAAGATCAAGGGAATTTTGATTTCTCAGTTCATGACCCCTATTAATACATTTTTTAAAATAAATATACAAAAATATATATACATAAATCAGTTAATTAATTTAAAATAAAATATCACCTGGTGCTGATATATATACACATGCATTTACTTTTGTATTAATTCACACACACCTTTTTATGTAAACTTTCTATATATATATATATATATATATACACACACACACACACACAGACACACACACAACATAATCCACACATAGTAACATAATCCATTACATTACACATTTTAGGTAATCAGAGAACTTTTAGATTACTTTTGACCTAACACTTTTATCAAGTTAAGAATGAAAATATATTCCATTCGTTGTGATTAACAACATGAAGTGCATTAAACATTACATTACGTTAAGGTTTCCCAAACTGGGGTTCGTGAGTTTAATGAAAAGCTAATAATTAATTACATTTAAAATAAAACATAATTACATTTTATTACATTTTTAAATCATTTTAAAAGAACAACAATCAAAATAAAACACTTACTAAAAAACATGAAATATTTTATGTTTTATTTGTCATCTGACCATTAACCAGCATCAGAGAACTGTGAACATGCAAATGTGTTACTTTTTATTAACTTGTTACTTGTTAACAGTGGACCGAAACATTGCGTTTAATAAAGTTTAAGAATTAGCCAGTATTGATATTGTCAGTTACTTATTATTAACTTGTTACCTAAAATCTCAGGGGGAACTACAAGTACATTTAGTAGGTGCAAGAGGTTCAGGTGACAAAAAAAATAAAAAATAAAAATTGGGAATAACTTCAGTGCACGTACTGTAAATAAGAAATAACAAAAATTGTCCACAAAACTGGAAGACTTTCTGAATGTATATAAGCGATTTAGAAAGGAAGATTTAAAGGGGTCATAGGATGCTACATGCACTTTTACAAGTTGTTTGAACTGAAATGTGTGTTGGCAGTGTGTGTACACAACCACCCTTATAATGATAAAAATCCACCCAGTGTTTGTTTTTTTAAAACAACTAAAATCTTCACCCCTTTCTCAAATCGAGCCGATCTCAGATGCCTGTCAGTGTGACGTCACAAAAACAGGCCCCTCCCACGATGATTCGATTGACAGTAGCGTTTCAGCACAGACTGGACTGGTGTCTTAACTTAGCTCCGCCTGAGTGACTGTCATCAGTTCGCCATTGTTTCGCCGCCGGAGCAGATGTAGACAAGAATGACTCCTAAGTGATTGAGGTGTTCTGTTGTTGGATGTAATAATGAACAGCAGTCGTCATTTACTCCCGACATCTGAGCCGCTGAACTCGCAGT
>NW_015547640.1:52176-58138 GCF_001515605.1 Sinocyclocheilus anshuiensis
AACTTCTGGAAAATTGGCATCCGATGACCCCTTTAAAAGATCAAAAAAAAGAATTCGGCAGAATGAATGAATTCACCTGGTGTGGCTATTGGATGAGAGACTCTCCCAGGGCTGGACACTGCAGCCGCTGACCGCAAACGCAGCTCCGCAGCTGCCATCCAGACGCGTCAGGAGATCTTTAGCGGCAATCTCTGCCGTCTTTCTGCTGTCGTGAGCTTTCTTCAGGATCTGTGTGATGCTCTCTTCACCCGCCTGCTCTCCTGCCATGATCATATAGCACAGTATTCACTAAATGATGTACCACAGTTCTAATGTATGTTCAGATCCACATACAATATAAATATATAGTTTAGTCATGAAACTCTAGATGGCGGATTCTGACGGGGTGTTAACGTAACCGATGATATTCAGAGAGTTAAACGACTTGGCACAAGCTGATTGGTTCATGCTGCATATGCAGCCAATGAGCTCACTACCTTGCACCATGCTAAAATCTTCCGAGAGTTGTCATGATTGAAATACTATTTTCATAATTTCTCTGTGGGAAAATTCAGTGTAACTCTGCAAGCAGATGTAAATATGGTAAAATATGTTAACCAGAGCTGAAAGCACCACACTATTAACTGAAAACATGATCTAATTAAAACACTACACTTTGTAATTAATGTAAACATTTATGCAAAACTCTTTCCAAATGCAATTATAATTAAAAAGAAAATAATCAAAGATAATATTTAGAAATAAATGATTGTGACTGATGAATTGTGTGGAGATTCTGTGGATCTTGACATGCTGAATTCTCAGTTTTATTGAATAATTTATTTTCCATTTCTCCAGCAGCGGTGTGCATGTGTTCAGATGTTCAGTGTGTGGAGAGAAACTAATTACACTAGTAATAACTCATGAGCCGTTAATGAAGCGCCGGAGAACCAGGATATTAAATGATGCTCAAAGCTCCTGAGGAGAACAGAGAGCATGAAGGAGGGGCGACTGTATAAAGTCACAGTCATCTCTATAGTGATTTATACAATACAGATTCACAGAAATAAACAGTAAATCATATTGATGAAATATGAATGAAATTTAATATGAAGTCTGCATGTTCTGCATGTCTCTGCACAGATTTGTCTTGGTTTAACGTGAAGAAATTGTGACAGAAATACAATACTATATAATACAAAATATAATACTGTAGTAGAAAAAGCAACAACAATAATATTAATATTACATTTTTTAAAGGAATGCTACAGCATTTTTCTTCCATGTTCTTCCATTTGAACAGTAAACCAAGTTTTTGTTTGCTAAAATATAAAAGGAATTGTTACATTTTCATTTGATTACATTTCAAAACAATTATTAAACTGTTAATGTTTTATGCCATCATTTTATTACTACTGCTTTTAAATCAATGTAATAATAATATGTAATAATAATAGAAATAGTATATATAATATAATAGTAAAATGTAATAATAATTTGCATTAAATAATAAATTAAAACAAAAAATAAATTTCATAGGGTACTATTATTGTAAAAATGCTAATTAACTATTAAATTGTTTAAGCTTTATGAATTAAATTGATTAAACATGCTTTTTGATAGCTACAACTTAATTAAACCATTAAAACAGAATCCAGATGAATTTAAATCGAAAACACAGAATTTGGGGAAAAAAAACAGATTTTCTGAAAAAGAAAACATTTAATAGGACCATATTATTGTAAAAAGCTTCACAAATTATTAAATAGTTGAAGTTTCACAATTTTAATTATTTTGACGTTTTTTCATTACAAAAATTTAATTTAAACATTTAAATGGGGAAAAAATGGGGGAAAATTACAACAGATTTCAAAGGGCCCTAGTTACAGCAGTGTTTCAAAAATTTGGGTTTATACATTTTAAAGAGAATTAAATGATAAAAATTTCAAATTAATTAATAAATATTTTTTAAATAAAAAAATTAAAAAAACAAACATTTCTAAAAATATTTATTTGTATTTGTACTATATTTTAAAACATATTTTAATTGTTTACCTGTATGTCATGACACCAGTAACTGACATCAGAGGATCATAAACATGCAAATGTGTTGTTAAATTAGTGAAATATCAACTTAAAATTTCAGTGGGCCAAGAATTTATTTAAGCTCAAATGGTTCGGCTGACAAAAAAGATTGGGAAATCCTGGGTTATAGCACTTATATCTATCTGTATATAAAACAACAGAAGTGTATGGGATGACCTGATTCAGAGTCAGAGTGTGTGTGTGTGTGTGTGTGTGTCTGTCTGTCTGTCTGTCCCGGAGGAATGTGGAGGCCAGTGCAGATCCTTCATCAGCTTCTGAAAAAATATTTAATGGGAAACAAAAGCCACAAACAGGCCCAGACGTGATGCTGGAATGCGCTCGTTTCATCAGCCTCTGATTATAACACGGGGACAAACAAACAAGAACCAGTCTGAGTCTACAACACTGAGTCACAGAGTTCATGAGTCCTGGAAGATCCACAGGACCTTCAGTGAGTCTGACTGTGTGAAGTTACTGAGAGAAAAAACTGGAAAAGTCTAGTTATTTTCACAAATCACACACCAGCTTTAAAGCAGGGTTATTTTTGTTAAAACTGAAACCATAAAAAAAACATAATTGTTACTTAAAAAATAAAATAAACGTTAAGATAACTAAAATAAAATATAAAAAACTTATTTCAGCTAGTTGATAATTCTCATTTTTGTTTAGTTAACTTGAAGTACTGAAATAACAAACAAAATAAAACTAATAAATATTATTAAATATTTTACAGACATTTAAAAAAAACTAATAAAAATGACAAAAACACTACAAAATTTCTAAAACTTTAACTAAAAATTAAAGTAAAACCAGAAAATATCAAAATTAAATTTGATCCTTGCTCTCTCTCTCTCTATATATATATACATATGTAATTTAACAAGTAAACAAACCAACCTGGTGTGGCTGATTATAAACAATTGTAAGAATTAAAACAGTTATTTTATTTCAGCTAGTTGCCAAGGCAACATATTAACTAAAACTAATGAATAAAAATAATAAATACTAAAGAAAAATGTAATATATATATATATATATATATACAAATAAAAAAATCTAACACCAGCAGACAAACACGATCACTCACTCAACACATATTTCTGAAAGACATCTCTTCTGCTAATCCAGGCTGCATTTATTTGATCAAAAATAAAGGAAAAATTGTAAAATACTATTATGATTCAAAGCAGCTGTTTACTATGTGAATATCTGTTAAACTGTAATTTATTTCTGTGATGCGCAGCTGTCGAAATAGACATCTTTTGTAACATTATAAATGTCTTTACTGTCACTTTTGATCAACTGAATGCATCCTTGCTGAATAAAAGTATTAATTTATTTTTTGTCTTTTTTACCTCAAACTTTTTAATGCTAATGTATCATGGTTTCCACAAAAATATGAAGCAGCACAGCTGCTGAAAATTCAGCCTTGATCACAGCAATAAATGACAGTTTACAATATATCCACATAGAAAACAGCTATTTGAAATTATAATTACACATTTTTACTGTATTTTTGATCAAATAAATGCAGCTTGATAAGCATAAAAGACTTATTTTAAAAACATTAATCTTACCAGTAGTGCACATATCCTAAAAGTGAATAACAGTGCTTGAAAGGCAATAAAACTAGCGACATTCGAGGAGAAAAAATATCAAATTTTTCTAATCTAATTCATCAGGAATTGATTGGATGCTGAAAGGTGGATATTACAAAGCAGAAGTGAGTTGAAATCTGCATCACTTCCTCTAACAGCATTTGAGAGACTGAATCTCTTCATGAATACAAATGAGCCCTGAGTGCGTGTGAGAGTGTGTGTGTGTGTGTGTGAGAGTGTGTGTGAGAGAGAGTGTGTGTGTGTGTGTGTGTGTGAGAGTGTGTGTGAGAGAGAGTGGTGTGTGTGTGTGTGTGAGTGTGTGTGAGTGAGTGTGTGTGTGTCAGACAGAGATTTCCCCAACGATACGGCAGCTTTTCATCACACTCATCCACAGGTCACACCACCTCTGATACTTTTATCAAATAATGACACTGAAAGCGATTAACCGTCTGAAAGGAAGCGGAAACAGTCTTCAGCAGCGCGAGCAGAATGTGAGTGTGTTTAGGACCGGACTGTAATTAGGTGGTTTGTGTGTGTGTACCTGTACTGCAGGGCCAGTCTGAGCGCGGTGGCGTTGGACTCGTATTTCCCCACCAGCATGCTCATCCGCTCTGCGTTAGTCTTACACTCCTCCAGCGTGATGGTCAGCAGATCGTTCTGAGACTTCAGGTGCTCGATACGACTGAAACACACACAGCAATCATGATCAGATAGATGCACAGGGTCCCTACATAGTGTTCACTGCTCCCTACACACTCAGTATAGGGATATCTGAAGATGTTCACTTCAGCTGACAAAACACATTCGTTTGGGACGGTCTGCAATGACAGAGACAACTTGAGGAGCACAAATTCGGTATTTTCTGTATAATGCAATTTCAGTAATATTTATATACTATTATAGCATTTATTAATATTTTGAAGTAGCTTTTTTTCAATTTTCCTTTTAATTTTAGTTTAAGTGTGAGCAATTTTGTTATGTGCTTGTCGTTTTTATAGTTTTTTTTATTATTTCTATTAAGCTTATTATTTCAGTTTGAGTCTGTCATTTTAGTACTTCAATGCAAACTTTAAAAACTTAAACTTATTTAATTTGATTGAATTTTATTTAAGTTTTAGTCATATTTTTATGCATGTTTGTCAGTTTTATTTGTTTTTGTTTTTTTAAATATTTCTATTTAGGTTATTTTTATTTCAGTTTGAGATTTAGTCATTTTAGTACTTCAGCTTAAAAAATTACATTTATTTTATTTCAGTTCATTAAATTTGAAGTTTTGTAGCTCATTTTATTTTATTTAGCTCAATTTTATTTCAGTTTGTTTTAGTCATTTAAGTACTTCAACATTATTTAATTTCAATTACATTTGAATTTGAATTCTTTTATAATTTTTATTAGTTTTAGTTTTTAATATTTCTATTTAGCTTATTTTATTTTTAGTTTAGTACTTCAACATTTTAGTCATTTTAGTACTTCACCTTCAACTTAATTTCATTTTATTTCAGTTTTAGTAATTTTATTATCTGCTTTTGTCATTTTGTTAGTTTTTTATATTTCTATGTAACTTTAATTTATTTCCATTTCAGTTTGGGTTTTAGTAATTTTTTTACTTAAAAATTAGAAATTAAATCAATTTAAATGATATAATTTAAAGTTGTTTTTTATTTTCAGTTTATTTCAATTAACAAAAATATTTAGTAAATAGTTTTAGTTAGCAATAACACCACTGGTATGATGTGGAAATATTCTCTGCGGAGACACACGTAACTGAGTGAAGTTCACTTCGAGTGATTGGAGTGAATCCTATGGTTCAACAGCAGATCTTCTCGCTCTCTAACCTGTTGAGTCTCTCCGTCTCCACCTCGAACTCGCGGATCTTGCTCTCGGAGATGGCGGATCCGTGCGAGTAGAGCGTCTGGAAGATCTCCTGGATGTTGGAGCAGTCCTGAAGGGAATGAGCCAGGTGTTCAGCCACGTTACTGGACACCTGAGGAGACACACAGAAACAACACTAAACCAGCAGATCAGTGCGCTTCGACACCGCTGTTACTGCACTCAAACCCTGATACTCCTCTCACTGCATTTCATTTGTCTTCCCCACAATGTCTTGCAACTCATTCAACTCACCCCGATGCTGCTGATTTCAGAGCCGAGGACGGATCTCTCCGCTGGCAGCGATTCTGAGCGCGTTTTTGACAGCTTCACTCGTTCCGCCACCTGCCACAAACAAACACAGACACACACAGACACACACACACACACACACACACACACACACACACACACACACACACACAAAAAAG
>NW_015547640.1:58887-61055 GCF_001515605.1 Sinocyclocheilus anshuiensis
ACAAACACACATACACACACACACACACACACACAAACAAACAAACAAAAACACGGTCAAACATACAGTATGAGCATTATAAAGTGCAGCCTTGTTTAAAGCAATAATTCTGTTATTTTATATCAACCTGTGTGAGTTTTTTTCTGCGAAACACACAAGGTACATTTTAACTTAAATTCTGACCCACATTTCAAACAACAAAACTTAAGGACTGGAGCTGTTAAACTCTACAATGGAACGACACAAAGCATCACATAACAGAAAAGCATCAGACCACTGAAAAAAATAAATAATAAAATAAAATAATAAAAAATAAAATTAAATCTACTATCACTATTATGCTCTTGATCAAACTTAAATAAAATAAAATAAAAATAAAAAATTATAAAATAAAATATACTGTCACTATTATGCTCTTGATCAAGGCACTTAAACTAAAACTAAACAGAAAAATAAAATTAATAAACAAAAAAATGAAAATGAGTAAAATAAATAAATATACAATTAAATGTATAAAAATAAAAGGAAATCCCATTAAAAAAATTATATTTAAATAAAATAAATATAAATAACTTTCAGCTAAAAAATATCAGGCAAGGCGACATTTCTCATTTTAATTTAGTTTAAGTTAAAATAACCAAAACTGAAAAAGATAAAAAGTTAAAGCTGCAGTCCGTAAGTTTTGCCTCTTTGTCGCCATCTCCGTTTGAAAACCTGGAATTGCAGCTGTGTGCGGAATTATCTTCCTTGCATGGGTTGTGAGTCGGCGCGGCTCCAGCGCGGATGAATCTAATGTTTAGAGGAGTATGTGTGTGTGGCAGTCAGTCACCGCACCGGTGTGGATGTTTACTGTACTTCGCAATCACAGATTCTAGCCTACGTCTTGTAATATACAACCCAAATAAGAATTTTCACCAGATATTGTCATCTGAACAAGCAAGTAACAAGTCTGCCACGTTTGTTCTGACCAACTGAGGAAAAAAGCATTACCATAAATCATGCTACCAATGGTGATTAAATCTAAATTAGCTCATATCACATCAAACTGTGCAAATTATTATTATTGTTATACTTTATTCTCAAATTGTTAATGTTAACAACATCAGCATTGGTGACTATGAGTATAGTGTGTATAAGCGAGTAGATTTCAATTTCTGCACAGTCTAATCTAATTGTCATACTCTTCGAAAGAAGCACATTTATAACTGGAATATAATTTAATTTCATTCACATGTGTTTAATAAACACATAATCCTTTATGGATTACAATCCGCCATCAAAATAATATATTTAATCATTCTGGCTGCTGTGAGAAAAGGCTATAAACGATCGGCCACCTGCAGGATCCTCACATGCGATAGTCTAGTAGCCGGGAAAACTTCTTTATGTTTACAGACGTGATGTAATGACGCAGTGCCATTTCCCGCGAAAACCTACCTGTACCACTCAAATTAGAAAACATTATTATAAGCTAACCGTTGTGAATCGGGCTAAAGTAAGGTGATAGTTTTGAACACTGGCTGGTTATGTACTTGCTCAAATATTGATTTCAGATAATTTTTAACCAAAAAAAGTTTAACTTTAACTAAAATGAAAAACTATTAAAAAAAATGCATATCATAACTGAAATAGAATAGATTAAAAAAATTATTTATTTTATTTCAGCTAGTTGCCAAGTCACCATCTTTAATTTTCATTTAGTTTGTACTAACTTGTACTAAAAAAAAAAATAAATAATAAATAAAAAATAAATAAATCAATGGCTTTAACAAAGAGCTATGAAGTACTTTGGCGACAGGGATGTCGTTGCTGCTGCTGCTGGTGCTGAGTTCTCCGGTGCTGGGATTGATGGGACGTCCCGCCGGCGTCAGACGCCCAGGACTCGACGGAGCGCCGGGCTGAACGCTCTGGAGACGCATCTGCAGCTCTCGTACCTGCAGGGACGGAAACACACCTGTCTGTCAAAACACCGGCCGGGACGCTTGAGTCCGTTTTTCCATCTTCAGAGTTACAGCTAACAGTACAGTAACAGCTCCAGAGCTAAATCTAGACGCTGAGGTTTGCTCAGCATCTGACCTCATGTGGCTTCAGTTCAGTCTATATTACAGACATCAGAAGCCACGATGATCACAGACCTCTCATCCAATACATGAGGAAACACACACACA
>NW_015547640.1:61111-62318 GCF_001515605.1 Sinocyclocheilus anshuiensis
CAGACAGACAGACAGACAGACAGACACACACACACACACACACACACACACACACACAGAGACACAAACACAGACACAGACACACACACACCACAGCGCTGGGTCAATGAGTGCACTGAGAATCAGAAATCAACCTTTTCTGAACTGCAGTGAAATAAATGTGCCTCAGAATCAATTTTCAAGGGCATTTTTGTTGTGAACACACTTGTGTTTGTAGCGGGCAGCGCTCGGGTCAGCCGTCCCAGAGAGGCATCTGCGTGATGTTGGCAGCGATTGTGAATTTCTCAGGCAAATAAAGCTTCTCCTGCCAGTGGAAAAGCTGCCAAAGGACAAATAAAGGACTGAATCCTGAATGAATGCACCTCACACACACAGACACAACATCAGACCGAGCTCAGTGCTCTCAACGCCGCTAGAGCTCTTAGTGTTATTATTATTACATGAGCCGGATGAATAACTGATTCAGAACACATGGAATCTGAGTTTACAAATCATTCACAAAGTTATCAAACATTACTTATTTTACAATTAAAAAAAAAAACAAAAAAAACTCACAAAACATCTACAGGTCACATTAACAAAAAAAAACAAACATCTATGAATAAATACATAAATCTACAGGTCACATTTAATAGTGTAACATTTTAACAATAGTGTAAAATAAATAAATAAATAACATAATATAATATATTATATAATATAATACTGTGTTGCAATAATGGGAATCTAATCATAATCATCGGTATTAACGAGATTTACAACTCAATGTTGAATGTGTGAACTGAATTGTGTGTATGGTTTATGATGAAAATGCTGCTTATTTAGTCTGTTTGTTCAGTGTCAGGCATGTTGTTGGATCCGTTCAGTTCATACTAACACTATTACAGTTCAGTGTTTGATTTGAAGGACATTTTATTTGCTTATGCATGATAAACAATGCTTTTAATCAGTTGGGTTCCTAAAGCAAAAGCGTTTGAGAAGCTATGATGTGTTTGCACTGAAATATCCCTCCATCAGCCGCTCGAGCCATCTGCTCTTAACAAAGAGAGAAAACATCAATATTTAACTTAGCAGTTCAATGCTGTTTGTCCTCGTGGTCTGTAATGGACAGCAGTGAGTGTGTAAGTGTTTGTCTGTGACTTAGATGGATGACGGCAGCATTAAAGCGGCACACACACACACAGACAGACAGACACAGACACAGACA
>NW_015547640.1:62574-80521 GCF_001515605.1 Sinocyclocheilus anshuiensis
CACACACACACACACACACACACACACACACACACACACACACACACACACACACACAGAGCTGACCTGCGGTAGTCGAGTCCAATCAAATAAACCACTGCCACAAAGCCAGACCAGTAATTACGGTCGAGCGGCTGCAGCGTGTGAGTTTAAATATAGAGTGCTTCAGATCCGGATCATGAATAGAGTGGCCAGAAATCTGGTTTTAGGTGGGACAGTCCGGTTTTGAAATACCATATCCGCCTACTGGCACAGGCTTGAGCGGACGCTCATGTGTCCTTTTAAGATCGCTATTTTACACTTTGTACAATGGTGTAAAATAAATAAATAAATAAATGCTAATGTTTTGTTTAAGTTTGTACAATAGTGTACAATACATAAATAAATGCTAATGTTTTGTTCAAGTCTGAACAATAGTGCATAAATAAATAAATAAATAAATCCTAATGCTGTGTTCAAGTGTAAACAATAGTGTATAATAAATACATCATTGCTAATGTTATATAATAAATAAATAAATGAGACATTGTTTTTAATAATTCTGAAAAAAATAAAAAAATAAAATAAAGAATATAGCTGTGTTTCAGGACTGTGATTAGTTCAATGGTGTGTAACTAACAAGCAAATAAAGAAATGTTATGTACAGTTAATAATTAAGTAATTTACATTTTAGACACAATATTGTCAGTATGGACTGTTTTGCTCTATTTCGCCAATCACTATCTCTGATCATCACAGTGGTGTTTCGTTCCTGAATGATTCAGCGTATTTGAACAAATAAGGTGAGCCAGTGATTCAATAAGCCATTCATAAAGACAGTTGCTAAATTCAAAAATGCATACTAGTGTACTACTCTTACTATTTTTCAGCATATATTTTTATGGCAAAAATAGTAAGAGTATTATGCCAGCAAATCACTCGCTTCACTCCTGAATGAATCAGCCGTTTTGAACGAATCTGTTGAATGAGTGAATCAATGACTCGCTTATTAAGACAGTGACTTGTTGCCACCTACTGACAGTTTTAGTTTCATATTTAAAGTATCACTTCACAGTTCTATATTCAGTCTATTTTATATTTAAAACATAAAATCTCATAACATGCAATTGTAACGGCAGTGTAAATGCATTCATGGCATCTCTGAGCTGCATTAAATAGTCTGTATAAATACATCAGATGCAGCTTGTGTGCCACTTCTGCAGCGCAAATATGGATTTTATTGATACTGATTTCATTTGGCTGGTATCAGTCCTACTGTGTTTTATTATTCAGATTGCATTTCTTGAGTAGATTTAAGAATTTACATGAACGTATGCACATCTACTTTACTAAGGTTAGAAAATTCGCCCTTAAAAGGTAAAAATGCCCATGGAAATTAATTTAACCCTCATAATGCATTCAAAATCTAAGAATATATAATCTGAGAATTCCCAGTATTAACCCCACTGGAATGAATGGAATTTAATTAAATTCCTTTGACTTAATAACTCATGATTGCTCAAAAACAGTCCAAATTTATAATATTTATTTGTAACAAAACAACATCAAACAACATAATTAATTCTACATGCATAAACTTTTACTTTCAGATGAAAAAAGTGATTTCATGCTGCAATGGTTCATCAGTAGGCGCACATATTCATGTTCAGCAACAAATATCAGTCCCAAAAGCATGTGAGATATTGGAAAAGGCTAAATATATTTTACAAAAGATTTTCGACACTAATATAACTTCACAGATAATTGAACAAAAAATAAATGATGTGTATTTCAAGGGTCTTAAAACACTTGCAAAGTTTCGTTCCCTTACTGAAAACTACGTTTTTAGACATTTTTATGTATCTCTTCCGTGTCAAAACAGGGGAAGGTAAATTTAAAGGGGTAATTTTCACTCTTTAATAGAAAAGTTCATTTCTGTCACTGGTTTTGGATTACTTTTCAGTTTTTATCCTGGCTTCACTGAATCCTGCACAGTGGTGTTACAGAAACGGCCACACTGACGGTGATGGATCTATTTACTGAGCTTAAATTAGGAATGCCGCTGTCCTCGGACCATTTGGAAAAATGCACAGCACAAACCTGTTTGGATCGATTAGTCTGCTGCTTTTAGACGCGGCCTGCAATCGAATCTGGCATCTGAAGCCGGCTAGCACACTAACATGATTAGCCCTGAAATGCATCGAGTGAAAAAGGCCAAAGGCTTTTATAGAAACCGCCGGGTCAGACCTATGACATACAAACGGCCTGCGATTTATCTCTAATGAAATCTGTCCGTGCTCGTGGAATCTGGAGCATCGCTTGCTGTGTCTTTATATGTCTCTGACATGAGACACAAATGTGCATATAAAAGCAAATAATATTTATTTGAACAAGATAACACTTCTGTCATTTTTTTTTTTTCATTTAATTTTATTTAGGTTAAGTGTCTTGATCAAGAGCATAATAGTGATAGTAGATTTTTTTTTGTTTTTTTCCATTTTATTTAGGTTATTTATTTAGGTTAAGTGTGTTGATCAAGAGGATAACAGTAAAAGTAGTTTTAATTTAATTTTTGTTATTTTTTAATTTTAATTTTATTTAGGTTAAGTGTCTTGATCAAGAGCATAATAGTGATAGTAGATTTTATTTTATTTTTTTCCATTTTATTTAGGTTATTTATTTAGGTTAAGTGTGTTGATCAAGAGGATAACAGTAAAAGTAGTTTTAATTAATTTTTTTTTATTTTTTCATTTGAATTTTATTTAGGTTAATTGTCTTGATCAAGAGCATAATAGTGATAGTAGATTTTATTTTATATATTTTATTTTATTTTTTCATTTTATTTATTTAGGTTAAGTGTGCTGATCAAGAGCATTATAGTAGCAGTACATTTAATTTTATTATTTTTTCTTTTTTTTAAATTTAGGATAAGAATTTTGATCAAGAGGATAACAGTAAAAGTAGTTTAAAAATGTTTTTTTCATTTTAATTTGATTTAGGTTAAGTGTCTTGATCAAGAGCATAATAGTGATAGTAGATTTCATTTTATTTTTTTCCATTTTATTTAGGTTATTTATTTAGGTTAAGTGTGCTGATCAAGAGCATTATAGTAGCAGTACATTTAATTTTATTATTTTTTCTTTTTTTTAAATTTAGGATAAGAATTTTGATCAAGAGGATAACAGTAAAAGTAGTTTAAAAATGTTTTTTTCATTTTAATTTGATTTAGGTTAAGTGTCTTGATCAAGAGCATAATAGTGATAGTAGATTTTATTTTATTTTTTCATTTTATTTATTTAGGTTAAGTGTGTTGATCAAGAGCATTATAGTAGCAGTACATTTAATTTTATTATTTTTTCTTTTTTTTCAATTTAGGATAAGAATTTTGATCAAGAGGATAACAGTAAAAGTAGTTTTAAATTTTTTTTTTTTTTCATTTTAATTTGATTTAGGTTAAGTGTCTTGATCAAGAGCATAACAGTGATAGTAGATTTTATTTTATGTATTTTATTTTTTCATTTTATTTAGGTTAAGTGTCTTGATCAAGAGCATAATAGTGATAGTACATTTTATTTGATGTATTTTATTTTTTCATTTTATTTAGGTTAAGTGTCTTGATCAAGAGCATAATAGTAGCAGTACATTTAATTTAATTTTTTTTAAATTTAGGATAAGAATTTTGACCAAGAGGACAACAGTAAACGTAGTTTTAATTTTATTTTTGTAATTTTTTTATTTTAATTTTATTTAGGTTAAGTGTGTTGATCAAGAGCATAACAGTGATAGTAGATTTTATTTAATTTTTTAATTTTTTAATTTTATTTAGGTTAAGTGTGTTGATCAAGAGCATTATAGTAGCAGTACATTTAAAAAAAATTTTTTTTTAATTTAATTTAGGATAATAATTTTGATCAAGAGGATAACAGTAAAAGTAGTTTTAATTTTATTTTTGTAATTTTTTCATTTTAATTTTATTTAGGTTAAGTGTCTTGATCAAGAGCATAAAAGTGCATTTTTTTAAATCTAAAGAAAATCTAAAAAACAAAAATAAATATTACAGTTCAGTGTTTGATTTTAAGGATAAATAAATACAACTACAATTTATACAACATATAAACATTTTACAGTAATGAGATTCTGGGGGGAAATGTTCTTCATCAACTGTACACACAATAATTTGTACACTCAACACTTCAGAAATTTCCACCCGTACTCTTAAATTAGGAAACAAGAGTGGAAAAGTTTGGTCTTAAATAAAATCCCACTGGACATTTCACCCCGTAAATATGATAATTATGATTTGATGTCAGGATTGATCCATTCCTGTAGCTCAAACAGAATAATTATAATTATATACCAAAAATAATAATTAGAATAATTATACCAAAAATGCAACTGCAACTGAGCACAAAACACTCGAGATACAAGATACTTACACAAACTATAACATAATATAATATAATATAATATAATATAATATAACATAACATAACATAACATAACATAACATAACATAATTCAGTAATAGTAAGCTTTTTAGGACCATTGCATTTTTTTTTCATGACAATTAAACTCATTTAACCCCTAAAGTCTCATTACTGTATGTGTCCAGATGTTTTACTGTTGAGATAAATGATGATTATGATTAGATTCTCATTACTGTAATAAAGGACAGGACAATAAAGGACAAAAAAAAAAAAAAAACTCTCTCTCGTTTTTTATTCCTTTTCTTTCTAGCTTGTACTTATTTGAACAATGTCTAAGAACTTGGTATTACAACCACTTCCTGTGTCTGTTTGCCTCTTAAGAAGAATCGCTTTATGTATCCCCCAATTGTAAGTCGCTTTGGATAAAAGCGTCTGCTAAATGACTAAATGTAAATGTAAATGTAAGGAATTTATAGTAAATTAGTGTAATTTGTAGTAAATTGTAGTAAAAAGTTTATTATAATTTTTTTTTAAATCAGAATAAAATCAGCAAAAAAATAGTACCACAATGAATAAATAAATGAATGAATAACAAGGTATTTCTACAAACTATATGTCATTATTCTCAATGATGATTATGCGATTCACATCAAGAGTAACTTATAGTACAATTCAATATAATTTATAGTAAACTTTAGTAAAAAAAAAAATAAAAGAGCATAAAAACAATATATTAAAAAAATGCAGGAAAATAAGACTTTTTAGGATTATTATTATCATCATAAAAAGTTTAGCATAATATTATAGCAAGCCGTTTTAGAATTTGCATTAAAAAATTTGCATTAAAATAACAGCAAAACCACTAACACAGTTAATTAATGATACAATGAATACTTCAACACTGTTTTCCAATTGTCACAGATAACAAATATAAAATTAATAGCGCTGTCAAACGATTAATCGCATCCAAAATAAAAGTTTTTGTTTACATAATATATGTATGTTTACTGTGTATATTTATTATGTATATATAAATACACACACATAGAGTATACATTTTTTGAGATATTTACATGTATATACATTTATATTCTTATATTTAATAATGTACATAAATATATTTAATATATAAACATAACATATTTTTCTTAAATGATTTGAGGGTAGCGTCACTCACGCGTCGGCGCAGGCGGTCTCGCTCCTCTCGGATGCCGCTCATGGTGGCTTTGGTGCGGTTGAGGTCCTCCTCTTTACTGCACAGCATCGCAGTCAGGCTCTCGTTGTCCTCCCGGAGTCCAGCCAGCTCCTTCTCCCAGCGCACACGCTCCTCACACAGACTGGGGTAGAAGTCCCGGCCCAGAGCGCCCTCGATCTCCTCCGCCGTCTGCAAACACACACAGCTTTCAGCCTCATGTGACATTCCCACGTTTCAAATAAATGCTGCTAACTTTCTGTTCATCTGTGAATCCCGAAAAGTAAAATGCATCACAGTTTCCACAAAAATATTGTGCAGCACAACTGTTTTCAACATTGACAATAATCAGAAAAGTTTCTCGAGCAGCAAATCAGCATATGTGACCCTGGAGCACAAAAGCAGTGTTAAGTCGCTGGGGTATATTTGTAGCAATAGCCAACAATACATTGTATGGGTCAAAATTATACATTTTTCTTTTATGCCAAAAATCATTAGGATATTAAGTAAAGATCATGTTCCATGAAGATATTTTGTACATTTCCTACCATAAATATATCAAAACTTAATTTTTGATTAGTAATATGCATTGCTAAGAACTTCATTTGAACAACTTTAAAGGTGATTTTCTCAATAATTCGATTTTTTTGCACCCTCAGATTCCAGATTTTCAAATAGTTGTATCTCAAGCCAAATATTGTCCTATCCTAACACACCATACATCAATGGAAAGCTTATTTATTCAGCTTTCAGATGATGCACAAATCTCAATTTCAAAAAATTGACACTTATGACTGGTTTTGTGCTCCAGGGTCACATATTAGAATGATTTCTGAAGAATCATGTGACACTGAAGAAGACTGAAGGTTTTATGTAACTTGCAAGAGTAAGTGCATACTTTTAAGGGCAAACTCCTTGTTTAAGTGCTCTGCAGCAAAAAGGAGGAGACATTTCCACATGAAACTGCACTCAAAACCTTTGCACTTTAGTCAGCTCATTTATTTATAAAGCTTTAAAAATGCTCAACAATAATTGGAAAGTTCATAAAGTAAAATAATGCAAGGCGAATAGGGTGAAAAAGTAATTGATCTCACCATACATTCCCAGTTGAATAATCACAGTACATTAAGACAATTTTTTTGTATTACACTTTTTCTGACATGCAAATGATGCATTATGTAATTAAATTAGTGCTGTCAAACGATTAATCGCATCCAAAATAAATGTTTTTACATAATATATGTGTGTGTGCTGTGTATATTTATTATGTATATATAAATACACACACATGCATGTATATATTAAAAATATATATGTTACGTGTATATACTAAATATATTTATATATACTGTACATTATATGAATATATACATGCAAATACAAGTAAATATTTTCAAAATATATTCTGTATGTGTGTGTCTTTATATATACAGTACATAATAAACATCCTACAGCCTGTATTTAATTATGGATAGCATGAGCACGGGGAACAAGTGTGTATAAATATGAAATGTGGAGTCATTCAGCTCCACAGTCTCAGACTTTTGACTTTTTGAAGTCAAGTCTACTCTGCAGCTCATTTTGGCCAAGAACCGCCCACTTGGACAGGAAGAGACTGACTGATTGACAGCTAAAGAGACCAATCACTGTTTGCTCTGTTTTTGTGCATCATTTAGGGGTGAGTGAATCTAAAATACACGATTATTAAAAAAAAAAATTTAAATTAATATTTTTCTTAATAATAGATGCATTAAATTGATCAAACAAAGACATTTATAATGTGACAAAATATTTTTATTTCAAATAAATGCTGTTCTTTGAACTTTCTATTCATCTGTGAATCCTGAAAAATAAAATGCGTCACAGTTTCCACAAAAATATTGTGCAGCACAACTGTTTTCAACATTGATGATAATCAGAAATGTTTCTTGAGCAGCAAATCAGCATATTAGAATGATTTCTGAAGATCATGTGACACTGAAGACTGGAGTAATGATGCTGAAAATTCAGCTGCGCATCACAGAAATACATTACAGTTTAACAGATATTTACATAGAAAACAGCTATTTAAAAGCGCAATAATTTTTCACATTTTATTTTGTATTTTTGATAAAATAAATGCAGCTTTGGTGAACAGAAGTTTTTTTTCTTTAAAAAAAAAAAAACGTTTTAAAAAACAAGAAATTAGTGGGAATATTTTAAGACATTTTGTGATCTGAATTCACAGATTATTTCACACATGAATAACTTTAATGCATCACTCTTCACCAAAGAACTAGTCACAACATTAGACAAGAGTTTTCCAGATTTTCAAATCACAAGGTCTCTTCTTGTCCATGCTGACAGGGTTTTACCAAATCAAGCTGCAGAAGTGTCAAAGTGGATAGTTACGTACTCCTTAGTTACCGTTGCTATGTCCGTGCCTCTCTCACAAGCCATGCTTCGCTCACATTACACATTATTTTCTCACGCAGTGTTTTCATCGCGGAGCAAAGAGGAAACTGACAACACACCGACAGACTGGTATGAAACAAGGTCTCAGCTTTCAAATGCTGTCATTTTTTAAAGAAATTCAAACAATAAATAGTGTTTTGTGGCTCTTTAATGTGTCGTGAGAGATCACTGAATTGCCTCAGTTAAAGCAGCATGTGAACCGATCGTCTTTTCATATTTACTGATAGCATGAAATAAACATGAATGAATATTAAAGTGTATTTTATTTCAAGTTTGAGTCCACCGAAGTTAATCAACTCTCCGGCAGATGGCGGATTTTTTGGCGTTATGATTGGTCAGATCGCCTGTCAATCAAGCTCTTTGCGAACGGAGCCAGCCAGTCAGACTGCAGTTTGTGGTACTGTGCACTATATAGTGTCTGTGGGCTCCTGTACTGCATCTGTCAGGTGTTTTACCTTGATGGCCAGATCGCAGTGTTCGCTGGCGGAGGTCAGCTGCTCGATGTGTCTGTCCACCTCCGCCACGGACAGGCTACATGTGCTCTTCTTGCGGCCGCAGAGGACGCTCTCCAGCCCCGTCAAAACCCGCTGCAGCTCCGAGTTCAGGTCACTGCAGTTATCTGGAAAAACACACGCATCTCAGTCAACCTGCAGGCCATTACTGGGAATTTCTCCAGCATGAAACTGCACTCGCATTCTATTCTAGCCCAGCCATTTATTTACAAAGCACAAACAATTCTAAGAATAATAGGAGAGCTAATAAAGTCAAATTAAAGAACGCAATATGAAAACATTAAATAAACAGTTTAAAAAAATTTCGATAAGATTTAAAAAAAAAATAGCATATAAAAGTATAGTAAAGAAAAAACACACATACAAATACTGTAATGTCTCAACTTCGTTTCTCCTTCACAGCAATGAGATCAAAGTAGGGAGCAAACAGAGACTTCTGCTGAAATCTGAAATTTGACAAGTGTCTCTTCTAAAGCTTCAGACGAGATCTCAGCAATGTCTCAAATTGCCCTTAGATTTGCTAAAGTCTGCATCAGAAGTCAGAGATCTCAATTTACAGAAATCACTTCAATAATTGACATTAACCATACCTGAGAACTCCATGAAGTCTCCTGCCTAACCTGTAATAATATTATCCAAAGCTGCTCATCCAGCGTCCAGCAGGCAAATGAAATGGAAAAACCGGAGTAAATCAGAGCTCAATACGATCGCTGACATGAGCAGATTATTGATCCAGAGTTGTATTAATATTCACAACTGCAGGCAATGTGCGGTCATACATTAACCATGAAACATAAAAACACTTGTGGGAAAAACACTGGATGAGCTTCACACTGAGCCTCCAGAATTGGTTCAACACTTTAAAGGCACGATTATGAAGTTTAGTTTTGTTTGAAGTCAATGACACAGTCTGCACTTTGTTAAAAATAAAACAAATAAAATAATTTTTGATATTTTTTTTTTACTAGTGGGTGCAGGACACTATAGTTCATTTATGTAAGTGAGGATAGCAAAATAAAGTAAACTGTGACATATTATACCCAAAAAGTCTACCAGTAAAATTGATAAAAATTTGGGACCAAAATGATTCAGACACTTTGAGCTGAGCATGTTTTGCTGAAGTGTTTTTTATTTAATTGCTAATGTGAACTTTTTACACCACAGACTGAACAAAATTAAGCATTGATTGGTAATTAGTTGACCTAAATTGGTATTATCTAATTGTGTACTTAAATGTAACAGCTGACAGCTATTTAACCTAATTCATTACATACCTTTCTATCAAAGTTATCTGACATTATCAAGATGAATTTGTTCTGACACAGTTCGTGTCATATTTTATTACCATTTTCTAAACTATAGCCAATAAACTGTGATAATTTGAGAAATGTTGAAGGTGTCTGAATAAATGTTGGTTTGACTGTATATACAGTATATACATAAATATATATTATACATATATTTATATATATCTGAATATATATATATAACAGGGTTATTTTCTAACTAAAGCTAAAAGCATAAAAACATTCACTGCTTGAAATAATAAAACATTTTTTTTTACTGAAACAAAATTATTTTATTTCAGCTAGTTGCCAAAGCAACATTTCTCATTTTCATTTAGTTTAATACTGAAATAACTAAAACTAAATTAACTAAAACGTAAAACTTCACAAAAACGATATAGATGAATAAAAATAAATTAATAAAATAATAAAAATGACAAAAGAACCCAAAACAAAATTACTAAAACTTTACCTAAAATTAAACGGAAAAAATAAAATCTAATTTACAATATTCACTAAAACTGTAATAGTTTATCAATGATACTAAAAGTCTGAATATAAAATTGTAATTTAAAATGTACTCCGTTATTTCCACTTTTGTAATGCAAAGCTGTTTTAATCATGGCAACAAAAAAAAAACTGTAGAATCTGAATGTCATTTCCTTTCACAGACGGGAGTGATGCATGCTGGGAATGCTCCTACAATACACTCGTGATGAAAAACGCCATTAGACTGAAGGGACAATGACAGCATCCCGACTGCTGAGGCCTTTAAACGCTTTTGTGTGGAGCGTATCGGCTCGATCGAGTGGAAAAACAAAAGAAAGCAGAGCGAAGACGACGATTACTCAGCAAAACGAGTCTGTGTGTCTTTCAGCTGCCATTATAAACCAAGACCGAAGCACTACGGGAAACACGAACTGCACGCATGCACAAAGGTGATTTTTCTCTCTCTCAGCAAAAGCCTTTATTTGCTCTCTAATGAACTTCACTGCTGTCTGTGAGTGAAAACACAAATGAGGCCAATATTTCCCATGAGTCTGCAGTGATAAACACAGAGACGTGACCTCCAGAACCATGCAAACTCATTCAAAGTCACTGTGTGAAGATAAAGGATAACTCACAACATTTCACCCCCAAATTAATAGACAAATAATACAAATATAATGAATACTAACAGTGAAGCCTGTTTTTAGGAGCACTGTGACATTCCTTCCCTGACAAATACATGTTCTCATTACAGAAATGCAAAAAATCTCATTCTACTGAGTTTTTGTTGTTTATTCTCAACTGGATTTCTTATTAATCTAATATAATGATTTTATTGTATTACAGAAATATATATATGTAATATTTTATTGTAATCAGGATACAATAATAGCAAAAAATACTACCATGATGCAACATATTTGACACTTTTTGCATGACAGTAATGAAATTTTGAAGTTCAAATGTGCTTCATTGTCATGTCAAAAATTGTAATGTTTCCAAAAACAGGCATGATGTTCAATAATTACAATATAATTTTATTTAAAGGGGTCATATGATGTTGCTAAAAAGAACATTATTTGGTGTATTTGGTGTGATGAAATGTGTTTATGCGGTTTAAGGTTCTAAAAACACATTATTTTCCACATACTGTACATTATTGTTTCTCCTCTATGCCCCGCCTTTCTGAAACGCGTCGATTTTTACAAAGCTTTGTTTTGTAGCTTATTAAGACAATATTTTCATGACATTATTTTACATTTATATTTATTATTTTACATTTTCATTATGTAAATATATATATATTATTGCAATGACATTATTATATGTAATTTTGTATTTTACATTTGCATTATTATAACATTTGTAAGAGTTTTATTTTATATTTACATTCATTATTTTGAATTTGCATTGTCATTTTTAAATGACATTATTTTGCAATTAATTGTATTATTTACATTTACATGTATTATTTTACACTTGCATTATAACAATTAAGCACTTTTATATTGCATAATGTTCATTACTGTAATGTCAATATCTTTTTTGCATTATAGTAATGAACATTTTGCAGTTCAAATGTGATATCATAATGTCATAATAAATAAATAAAAAATGCAATATTTCCAAAAAAGGCATCACATTAAAAAATTAAAATATACTTTCATTCTTTTGATGTTGCAATGTAATACGGACATGTTCTTGACAGGCTGAGATTCCGTTCATCATAAATCATGTTTCCTATTTCCGGCAGGTTTCCTGTCTGTCAGTCTGCATTTCTGAGACTGGATTTGGAAATATAATAATCCATCAGGCTTTTGACAGCTGCTCTTACCCATGTCTGCAGTGACCAGCGTGGACTGGTTCTCAGGCAGTGAGATGGACGCCTGGTCAGGGTCCTGATCGACGCTCCGGTCGTCCTCGTTAACTTCCTGCTGGCTGTGACTGAGATCGGAGCGAAGCTCGGAAAACTCATCCTCCTCCCTGAGAAACACACACACGTTATGATGAATGAGAAGAATCAGCGCAGAAAGTGAGATGTTCTGCTGATCCTGTTTTTTTGAGAGTGTGAGCACCAATCTATGGAAGCATGATTCCTCCAAAGATAAAAAAAAGTCTTTTCCCAGACTTGAAAAGTTAAGATGCTCAATCTCTGGTTCACTCAAATCCTTTTATAAGACTTGGGATCCTTTTTTGGACTATATCAAAGGCCTAACTTGTGCACCTGTAACTGGCAACATGTAATGTTTGTTAGAATCTGTTAGAAGGGATTTTTTTGGTTATTTATATTGGTTAATTATATCTATTTTATTTTATTTGTTATTGTTTCTTTCTTTATTTAATTTACTGTTTTCCTGTCCATCTGAGTTAATATGAATGGGGGGGGGGATTGTGGAAGGGATTAATAATGGACAATGCCTAAATAATTATCATTATTTCAATCTGTATTGTCACACAAAATACCAGTACTATTACTATTTTAAGTAATAATGTTTTTTTCTAACAATTTAATTTTTTTTTCTATAATTCGGAGTTTATTCTCAGAATTCTGACTTGTTCTCGGAATTCTGAGTTTATTCTCAGGCTACGTTTACAGTAGTGTGTTTTCGTTTTAAAACGCATTACTTTTTGCTACGGTTACGCCTGTCATTTACACTACCCCGGTGTTCTCAACCCTCGAAAACGGAGACTTTTGAAAACGATGGCATGGCTGCCCACATTCGCTCTGCGTATCTGTGACGAACGTGTAAACAATAACATCATGCTCATTGTTGTACCCATAGATATGCATTGGTAGATTCCCCATTCGACCGCTCAAAGCACGTAGAAGCGTCCGCCATCTAAATAATAGAGCATCTACCTATACATATCTATGGTTGCACCTGCATGAATGGTCATGTGACATGCGTTTTCGGTTGTGTAGTGTGGATGGAGATAGTTTCTGAAACGCAGTGAAAACGCCAGTGTAGATGAGGATCGTTTTCATTTTAAAATGCCGTTTTAAAACAAAAATGCACTAGTTTAAACATAGCCTCAGAGTTCTGACTTTTTTCTCGGAATTTTGAGTTTATCTCTCGCAATTCTGAAATTGAAACTGCATGTTTTTTTTTATAACTTGCGATTCTGACATTTTGATATAAACAATTCTGAGTTTATATATTGCAGTTCTGAGTTTATATCTTCTTATTTCTCAGAATTGCAAGAAAAAAGTCCCAATTGTGAGATAAAATTCGCAAGTATAAATTCCATTCAGACATCATGCAATTCTGTTTTTGTTTTTTTTACCACGGAAAAAAAACAAAAACAAAGGTAATACCAATTAGAAGATCTTAGCAAATAAATAAATGGCATTTAGTCATGTTTCTATTTGCGATAATAAAAAGCTACCCCCTAAATACTGCATACAACAGCTATTTTATCAAATTATCAAACTACAGAGTTATGATTCAGGGACGAATATGAAAGTCAACAGAGGCCTGGAGTCATTCGGCATATTCTAATTTCCCTAAAGAGGATGCAAAGCCCCACCTGCTGCATACATATGAGGCGTTTCTAATTAAACACTGGAGTGGATCTCATTCACATGCAGCTGGACACACGGTTACCAGTTCACCGCATCTCCCTTCACAACTCACTATTCATTATCTGGGGAACGAATCAAGCTATTGTCATGCAGTTCGTTTAGTAAGATGAACGCGATATCTTCAGAATAAACAATGAAAGGAGACACTCATCTCCTGCTGGGTTTCCAGGCCAAATGACAAAATGAGACACGCTTGAGTAACATTTACCCGGACGGAGATTTAAAGGAGCATTAAAGCAGCTGATATCTGTCATTGAGCAGAGTTACAAAGCTATAAATCACAGTAAGAGGCTTTAGAGGGAAGCTTTTCTGTGCGCAGTGAATACAGAAGCTCCGCTCCAAACCCTCGTCAGCTGCCTACACAGACAACACTTCAGCCAGCATTTACATTTGTGCATTTATCCAAAGCCACTTACAAAAGAGAAGCAAAGCAATTTGAGAGCCAACAATATTTGTAATACAATCCAGTTGGAAAATTATATGTTGCATAAAGAAAATTAAGCCACTAAATTTTATGTTTGCATTATTATGGCATTATATTCATGACATTATTTTACATTTAATTTTATTATTTTACATTTTAATTATTATGATATTATGTTTATGACAGTACTACTTTACATTTATATTTGTTATTTTACATTTTCATTACTGACATTATTTGTAAGACTAATTTTATATTCACATTGTTTTACATTTGCATTATGATGACATTTTCAAGACCTTATTTTGCCATTATTTTAACAACTATTATTTTACATTTGCAATACTATGACACTATTTTCAATACATTGCTATTTTACATTTACTATTTTGCATTTACATTATTTTGTCATAATTTTTAATGATTATTGTTTTACATTTATTATTTTGCATTATGGCATTATTTCCAAGCCATTATAATTTTACATTTATATTTATTTTATTATTATATATTTGCATTATTGTCATTATTTTCACGACATCATTTTACATCTATATGTATTATTTTACATTAGCATTATGATGACATTACTTTCAAGACATTATAATTTTGCATTTATATTTCTTATTTCTTATAATGGCATTATTATGATATTATTTTCATTGCATTATTATTTTACATTTACCTTTATTATGTCATTATTTTTATGACAAATAAACAAATTTTCTTGCCTAATTCTCAGTAATGTAATCAAACACTGTCAACTGTAAACGGTTCATAAATCGGGGCAGTATTTCTTGTAATGCCTTTAGTTAGACCTAATTAAAAAATGTAGTTAATTAAAAAACAAGCTGTATTACGGTTCACTGAAAAAAAAATGACTGTGAATTTAACGGTAAAAGACTGTAAAAATGCTACAGTTAAAAACCTGTTAAATGGTTAACGGTAAATTCCCCTACTATATACGGTGAAAAACTTGGACATTACATGTAATTTTACGGTAGTATACCGTTTTTGGAAGTGAAAAAGATCATATAATTTACAGTGAATAACCGTAAATTGACATTCCCAGAATTCCCTGCGTTACATTTCAAATTTGATGTTTTTTAGTTAAAATAACTATGTTTCTTCTTAGTTTTTTCTTATCAGTTGTGTACATTAGGGTTGTATGTCACATCTAATGTTGTTCAATTAATGCTTGCATTAATTGCATTATTTCAGTTTCATGTGTGCTACCATGATGGTGTTTAGTGTTTATGTGAATGACGCTGTGCACCTTCTATATATGTTAATATTTAAAAGCTGCTTGTGATGGGCTTTGGTTCATCATGTGATTTTCTCATCACCTCCTGCTTTTGGTGCAGTGTTTACAAAGGTACAAAACAGATTTCAGTACTTCAGTGGGTTGGTATATTTATTATTATATCAGTTAGTGAAATTACGGTATTTAACTGTAAATTTTAAGTTAAAACCGTAAACCTAAAATGCTGCTACCGTATTTTTTACAGTAAAATTTTGCCAACCACAGCTGCCGTTTTTTTACGGAATTTATTTTTACAGCAAATCTATTGAGGATCAATAAAAATAATGAGATTACTATCAAACTCAGATGCATTACAGTAATTACAATTATGTGTATAAATGAGCTTAAATGTCATTAAAAACATAATAGTCTTAAAAATGGGCTTAATTATTATTATGCAATTTATAATTCTGTATTTCTTTGTATTTGAGCTGAAGTTTTCTGCCTATGGGAAGCAACCCACAAGCTTTAGGAGCAAAAGTAGAGATGATCGGCGTATCTCCGGTCAGATGCTGAAGGGTAAAACTCTCCCAGGAGTCTCTGCAGACGAGACCACCGCCGGCGCTGAAGACCAGACCGACCTCAGACAGCTGCGTTCACGCACACACACACACACACACACGCTCTCTTACTGTACGTGTGCATGCTTATGTTCCTGCACTGTAAGCTGCTTTAGATAAAGCATCTGCTAAAAGCATGAATGTAAATGTGTGGTCCAAACACAACTGTTCTCTAAGCACTTGTGTGCAGCACATCATTTACTAATGTTTGTGTTTGTGTGTATTTTTATGAATGTGTGTGTGTGTGTGTGTTGGCGATCTCTGTGAGGTCGCTCAAATGTCCGGCTGTGTCGACTAGAAAAGAAATGTGTGTTTACATTTTCCCAGCCGACTAAAATGAGCACTAATGATGAAGAACTAATGACTGGACGAACAGGACTGAATATTGTGCTTTGTTTTAATAATCAGTATTTATTACAGGCAGAAATTCTGCTCAAGTCAATTCATCTGTGCAGCGCTTTTCACAACACTCATCGTTTCAAAGCAGCTTCACTGAAAGTCATACAGTCTGTAACGCCTTAGTGTCTTACTATAGAGAGCTATACTATAGATTACCAAATATGATAAAACTTCACTTAAAGCCTTTATATATAATGCATTATAAAAGTAGTCTTAATGCATTAATTGTGTCTTGTAATGCATCTTATAATGCATTGTATGATCTCATGAATAATTGTAACCACAGTTATAATACATTATAATATGGATCTATTTCACTGTTACACCGTCAGAAAATATAATGCAGTAAAACACATAACAAACAAAAATTTCAAGTGCTATAATGCATTTTAACTTAGGTTACAGTTATTTATGAAAAAATATAATGCATTATAACATACATTATGAATACCTATATAATGCATTATACATAAAGGCTTTAAGTAAAGTGTTACCCAAAATATAAATTGTCATTGTTATATTAAGAGATTAAAATATTTGGTAAGGTATTGAAATAGTTTGTAAAACATTTTGTTAATTTAATTCATTTTTAATGATAAAATATTTATCTATTAAAAATATTGTAATTATTATTATTATTAATTATTAAAATATTAGTCATTATTGATCTATTAAGAGATTAAAATGTTGGTCGGTTGGCAGTTAAAATCATATCAGCCACCTCTAAGTAGTTTATACAGGCAGCTGCTAGAAAGTCACACATAATGCAAACTAGGGTTTGAGGTTGAGTGTGTGTGTGTGTGCATGCATGTGGTGTGTGTGTGTGTCTCTGTGAGTGTTTGAGTTTGAGTGTGTGTGCATGCATGTGGTGTGCGTGTCTCTGTGAGTGTTTGAGTTTGAGTGTGTGTGTGTGTGTGTGTGTGTGTGTGTGTGTGTGTGTGTGTGTGTGTGTGAGAGAGACGGTGTGTATGTGTGTGAGAGTGTGTTGTGTGTTGTGTGTGAGTGAGTGTGAGTTGTGTGTGTGTGCATGCATGTGGTGTGTGTGTGTGTGTGTCTCTGTGAGTGTTTGAGTTTGAGTGTGTGTGCTGCTGTGCAGCTCTGTGATTCGCTCCTCGTAGCGTAGCGTCGTTCTCTCCTGAACCTCCTCGTGCTCCTGCAGCAGATGAGACTCCTCACACTGTGCACACACACACACACACACACAGTGGGACAGGGATTAATAATGCAGAGTTACACTGAGGAAAACTGCAAGGTGAGACAAACAAACACGCATGCTGTGAACACACACACACTCACTCACACACACACACACACACACACACACACACACACACACACA
>NW_015547640.1:80623-82874 GCF_001515605.1 Sinocyclocheilus anshuiensis
TGCATGTGGTGTGTGTGTGTGTCTGTGTGAGTGTTTGAGTTTGAGTGTGTGTGCATGCATGTGGTGTGCGTGTCTCTGTGAGTGTTTGAGTTTGAGTGTGTGTGTGTGTGAGAGAGACCTGATGGTGGCTCCCTGCAGCAGGTCTATCTTCTTGTTGAGTTCGGCGATGATGCTGTGCAGCTCTGTGATTCGCTCCTCGTAGCGTAGCGTCGTTCTCTCCTGAACCTCCTCGTGCTCCTGCAGCAGATGAGACTCCTCACACTGTGCACACACACACACACACACAGTGGGACAGGGATTAATAATGCAGAGTTACACTGAGGAAAACTGCAAGGTGAGACAAACAAACACGCATGCTGTGAACACACACACACTCACTCACACACACACACACACACACACACACACACACACACACACAGTATGAGTGAAAAAAATCATCACACACGCACGCATGCACACGCACACACACACATACAGAGTTTAGATTTTAGAGAGCTCTTCTCATTGACTTGCATTGTTTTTCGAAAAGATTAATGATATTTTCTCTTTGCTAACGCTAAACTAACTCTCATACAAACCTGCACATCATCAGATTTACAGTCATTAATGTCCTCACAAGTCACTTGTCATATTTCACTACATTATTGAAGACATTTGACCATAAAACAAACCTCTATACACACACACGTCTGGTCAGCTATTCTTTTGTGGACTCTCCATAGGCATAATGGTTTTTATACTGTACAAACTGTATTTTCTATTGCCCTACACCTAAACCTACCCCTCACAGGAAACTTTCTGCGTTTTTACTTTCTCAAAAAAACTCATTCTGTATGATTTATAAGCTTTTGTACCCATGGGGACCTCAATTTAGGTCCCCACCGTGACACGAGTCCCCATGAGTCTGTGTGTATTCAGGTTTAAAGGGGTCATATGATGCAATTTAAAATTTTCCTTTCTCTTTGGAGTGTTATAAGCTCTTGGTGCATAAAGAAGATCTGTTGCAAAGACTAAAGTCTCAAATCCAAAGAGATATTCTTTATAAAAGTTAAGAGTCAGCCACGCCTACCTAAAACGGCTCGTTCTAACACGCCCCCACATGTCTATGTCACGATGTGGGAAGATTTCGGCTGTTCTGACTCAAAGACTGTAAGTTACGTTTTTTATATTTAAAGAGTTTTTATATTTTATAAATTTAAAGCGTGTTTTTTGGGCAGTGTAGAGTAGGGCTTGTTGTTTGTCATTTCTTGGATCACAAATGCAGACATGGTTCTATGTTCTGTGAGTCTTATTTATTGTTGTCTGTCCAGCGGTTTCTCCCTCGCCATTCTATAGCTCTGGGGGCTGCTGGGCGGGAGAAGCCCCAGCCGGGTACCAGCTCCTCATATAGGGAGGTCCAAAAACAGAGCGTTGCCTCAATATTTGTAAAATCATATGCAGTGCTGTATCTCAGGTGCATTTGTATTGTGCTACTGTAAAAATGATTCTGTAAAAATGTCTGAACAAAACAGAAAAGCTGTAAAATATTATATTATAATTATAATACTATATATTTTAATATATTATTATACTTTGTATATGACATACTAAGTCATAATTATGAGAAAAAGTCACAATTATGACATACCAATACAAAATTGACAAAGTTATAATTCTGAGATAAAAAGTCGAAATTATGATACACTAAATCAGAATTATGTTTTTAAAAGTCAAAATTGACAAGCGAATTATAAGATTTTTTTTTGTCAATTTCAATTTTAGAGTCATAATTTTCAAAATTTCAGTATGTCATCATTTTGACTTTTTATGTCAATTTCGACTTTTAAGGTCAAAATTATGATTACCAAAGCACGATTTTGTTTTCTTGCGTGGCAGAAATATGCTTCCATACAGAAATGTCTTTAATGAATGAAGGAGCACCTGTGTTTTTGTGAGTGACCTGAAACTGCTGGTTTGTCATCTATTAGCTACTAACAGCGCTCAACTCAATACTATTGAACTGACACAGAATTAAACTGGTGCTCATCGAGACTAAACACACATTCAAAGTGAGTCCATAAAACGGATTGATCCAGAATAAATGAATCTGTGCGGCTCCGAACGCAGGGGGAATTAGATCCCATCTTCTGGCCGAGCGAGCGTTATGCACCCTTCCTGCAGTGATCTGAGAGGAATGGCATGTTCTCCTGGCTGGAGTTACAGAGTCACACACACACACACACACACACACACACACACACACACACGC
>NW_015547640.1:83140-89573 GCF_001515605.1 Sinocyclocheilus anshuiensis
GAGATTTCTTATGTACATATTTTTATATTTAATATATCATTGCTATGATATGATAAATACATTATACAAAGTATGTCTGTATGTATAGATAATTTAAATATATTTAACATATATTTGACATTATATATAAATACATATATTTTTTTAATGTAAATTTTTATATATTTATATCCATTATTATATAAAAAAATTCCTAAATTAATAACAATAGCAAACACACACACAACAAAACAAATTAAAAAATTATAATACATAATTTTTTCTTAAATTATTTAAAATAGCAAAAACCCTCTTCATCTCTCTCTTTATATATAAAACAATTACATAATACATTTTTCTAATTGTTTAGTTAATCAAAATAAAATAAAACTATAGTAACAATTATATAAATGTTTATATATAAAATATACAGACACACATATAAAAATTTAATATTTATGTAATAATATATATATATATATTGTAGTATATCATAATTTTTTTCGTATATAGTTCTTATGTAATTAAAACAGGATGTTTTATTTATTTGTGTGTATTTTGATGTTTATTAGAGTATCATGTCATTAGGTTAGAAACGTACACATATAATCTAATAAAACTGAGTTGAGTCTCTTGTGTTGTATTATATGACGTGTCTACATCGAGTCTTTCATGAGCCTCGATTTCAGTGAAGATGCTGCGTATGCAGATGTTACACAGCAAGGCAGTTTTTGGATCAGAACTAGACCAAAGGCCGAGAACGGAGACGCCAAACGTAGCTGAAGATCTCAAAGCGACTATCAGCTTGACAGCATGTGTTTTCACTTTTCATTTTGGTTTTTTCATTAAGCGGATGTGTCACGAATAATCAGTGCACCGTTGATTCGCTGCTCTAATTTCTGGACGCAGGCTGATGTTTATGGCTGCGTTTCAACAGTAATTCACGCTCGCAACAATACATGCTTTGTTTCAGGAGAGGACTCGGGACGTGTGGGACTGCTTGATGAAAAGTGTTGCTTTATGGGAAAACACACTGAAGGAAAGACACAAGAGTGTATTGAACCCAATGAGAACGGACCCTCTTAACAGCACTCTCTGAAATAGGCTTCAGGTCAAAGGTCAAGAATCCTTCAGGTCGAGGTCAAAGGTCAAGACTGAGGCATGTGCCTGAGGCCAGGATTGTTCCTTTCACATTTTTCTGTCTCAGCCATTCCTTCATGAACACTACAAACATGCCTACACCTTTCAGACTTACTTCTAATTATTTTTCTAGATTGACCGATACAGGCATCTTAAAGGTTGAAGCTGATAACTAGAGAACAGAGCAAATGATGGTCAATATAATGTTGATACTTTATATACATAATAAAATTGTAATAAATATTAAACAGAAATTATCATTGGCAAAGAATGAATGAATGAACTAGACGTCGACTGATAGTCAATTAAACCGATAATGATAACTAGATTGGCACTGGCCAATAACCGATTAATCAACTGATCATTTTTAGAATGGATAGTGAATGAAAACAAACATAAGCCTTCTCAGCTGCTCCAGCAACGGAAAAACTACCGGCATGAATTTCTGACGATTTTGGCAATCGGTTATCGGTACCGATTAATCGGCAAAACCCATCAACTGGTCGACCACTAGAATGAACACTTAGCACCCTAACTTCCAGAAAATAAGTCACACAAGGTCAAAACTGTATTGTTGAGAGAGAAAAAACAGAGAAATGTATTAATTATAAAAATAATGTAAAATACTGATAAATTAGGGCTGGACGATATGGCCAAAATTTATATCACGATATATTTCTTAATTTCGGTCGATACGATATAATTCCGATATCGATATGAACACTATTTAAAAAAGCCTTGTAAAAACTGCCAAGAACGCCCACAACAGATGTCTGTGCATACAAACTTATGAAAAATGAATTTGCCAAGTCTATGACACCTCATATAAAACCATATAATACTTTAGAGAAAAAAAAAACAGCACAAATAAATGAGTGTTCACCTTTTATTTGTATTTAGCCTTCATACAAACAAGAAATGTGAAATCACTGTCAAATAAACATCTCAGACTCACCTTATTAATTATTAATATCTTCTAACATACCAGTCAAAAGTTTTTGAACAGTAAAAAATACTCAACTGTATATTGATAATCAGCAAATCAGCATATTAGGATGATTTCTGAAGATCATGTGGCACTGAAGACTGGAGTAATTATGTTGAAAATTCAGCTTTGATCACAGGAATAAATTACATTTTAAAATATATTCAAATAGAAAATATTTCTAAATTACGATAAATAAAACAAAATGTTTACAAACACTACGACAAATCCTTCAAATGTAATGGTATTCAGAACAGAACAGGGATGAGAACTCTAAGTAAACAAACAAATTATAGTGCCGTTTATTATAAACAAGATTTGTCAAACAAGAAGTGCCAAGCCAAACAAATTTATTTAAAGCGAAACGATCCACTATACAAATAAACTTATGCGCACGTTTCACAGCACATTTCAGATTATTAAAAAAAATGCAACTTAAATTCCATAAAACAGGGTGCACGATATTTCAAATTTTACTTTTAATGATCTGAAAACAGAGAATGTACATTATCATTGCAAAGCGATATATATATCATAACTGATATAATTTTTGTTTTATACCCTGGAATATTTATTGAAATGATAATATAATATAATATAATATAATATATACAAATGTACTTTTTTAAATTCTCATATATAAATAATTATGACTGATTGATGATTATTAGTCAAACTGAAAGCAATCTAACAATAAAAGAAAAGATCGCTGCTCTTGATTGAACTACAGTACTTTTGTAGTTTTAATAATCCATTTATTTGTAATGAACACACTGAAGTGATTTTTACATTTGATTATTTGTTTTTCTCTCTTGAATGCTTTTGTTTAGATGTAAACTGAAAAAAGTAATGCACTATTTGTTTCTTTCTTATATTTGTTCTAATGTTGTTGTTGTTTTTTTTGCATCTGTTCTTATTTTTAATAACAAAGATAAAATAAAAAATGGCTATATTGCGATTATTAATATAGTAATTAATATTAAGAAAGGAAGTGGAGGAAACAATGCAACGTTGCAGGTGATTTTGCTTTGGAACCTTAACTGACTTTGCTGACTTTGTCAACTTCAAACGGGTGTAGCTCAGTCATTTTTCATCAGATTCCAACAATTCATACATCATTTTGAATGTGAAAAATAAAATAACTCATTTTTGAAAATTTGCTCATTGTCACAGGTCACATATGTTATTTTAGTATCACTGCTATTTAAATCATCATTATGATTCTATTATTTTTACTAATATTATGAGTTACTTTTTAATTTTGTTTTCCATTTTTTTATGTTAGTTAAATTTAGTAATTTTGTTGTTTATTTTTGTGATTTTTATAAATTTTTGTTATTTAAAAAATGTCTATATGATTTTTTATTCATTTTTATTTAAGTTTTAGTTATTTTATCACATCAAGTTTAATGCAAACAAATGCAACATTTTTACATTTTGTTTCAGTTTATTTCAAGTAACAATTTTTTTATTGTTTTATTTTATTTATAGTTTAGTTAACGACTATATCCATCATCAAGCAGTTGATGGTTGATAGCTAATTGAGGGCCTTATAATCTCACATAATAAAATTAATATATAATATATATATATATATATTAATAGAGGGACCCAATCCATAGATCTAACCACCTACAACATGCTACCAACCACATAGCAACCACCTATAACACCCTAGCAACTACACAGAAAACAACTCCAAACACCTTAGCAACTGCACAACAACCACTGCGCTGAGTTCTGCATAGTCAAACACCACTCATTTTTTAGAAAATAAAATTGACTTCTTTATAACACAGCATTCAAAAATCAAACGTGATTTATAATGCATCAGATTATTTTTTCAACAGACGTGCCTTTGAGTAAAAACACTGTAGATAAAAGCATGAAAGAGCTGCTAGACACAATTCATGATTAATATCAGCTGTTGTAGAAGTGTTAATTGGGGTCTCAACATTAGCGCGATAACCAGACGCCTGATTAATTAGCAATCAAACCCACACAGACATGACACTAATGACGGGAAACTGTGAGACGCTCAAGCGATGGAAAACATGACATTTACACACTGAAGATCAGCGATGACACGCATGACACAAATCAGGCTCAAGTTCACTGAAAACATCAAATCACACTGACTTTAATGCGTTACTGCTCTTATTGTGAATGACTGTGAATTATATATTTTTTTTTTTATTTGAACACTTTACAATATTGGCAACTTTAGATTATACCGAAAATATTAGAGTAAAAAAAAAATTATTTATCAAATGATTGCATGGCGAAAAATTAGTTTGACATACTAGAATCAGCCCTGCAAACTAAATATAAAAACAGAAAAATTTATTTTATAGAAATATATTTAATTTGTTCCTTAAAATAAAATAAATGTTAACTGAAAAAAAAAAAACTTGTTTAAAAAATATTTCAGCTAGCTACCAAAGCAACATTTTCCATATTTATTTCCATGGTTAAAACAAAAATTTAATTTAAAATTAATTTTAAAAACTATATATGTATAAATATAGCCTACAGACACTATATAAAAATATATAAATGACAAAAAAACTAAAAACAACTCAATTCTTAAATCTTTAAAAAAAGATGAAAATATAAAAATAAAAATTAATTCAAACTATAATTAAAATCTATATCATTTTATTAATATAAACAAACAAACACTGACCATAACAAAATTACTTACTTTCCTTTATTGTCCACAAGTGGAAATTTGTCTTTGGCTTCACAACACATTATACCCCCCCAGAAATCTAACAGTATCCAGATTTTAAAATGTCCAAGTTGATATGTCCATAACTTCACAACTTATTTGCATGTTCATGATTATCTGATGTCAATTAATGGTCACTTGATCAAATATTTAATTGTTTTATGTTTTATGATGATTGTTGCTATTTTCAAATGATTTACTAATTTATTTATTTTTTAATTGTTTTATGATTTTATTAATTATTAGCTATTTATTGACTCACAAACCCCAGTTTGTGGCTTTAAGTGATGTCAAAAAAGTAATGTAACTTTATAGCAAGTAATTAGATTTTAATTAAAGATTACAAATGCAAACAGATTTTTTCCTTTATGATCACATGCAGTGATGCATAATTCGCATAAAGTCCAGGAACAGCTTCAAGAAAGGAAGTGGAGCTTATTGTGTTTTCTGGATGGATGCTGGTTTTCAGTGAGATGGAGAGTATGGATGCACTGCAGAGATGGCATGTATGTTTGTTGTGTGCAAACATCACGTGTGCCAGGAGGTGTGTGTGTGTGTGTGTGTGTGTAGTGACCTGTGCTTTGGCCAGTCTCTTCTCCAGTGCGTCTCTCTCTCTCTCGGTCTGCAGCAGCCGCTGGTTGAGCTCCACCACGTCACCCTTCAGAGACGCCAGAGCAGCCAGATGCAGCTGCGCACACACACACACACACACACACATTACAGCACGCAGACATTAAATCACAACCTGCACAGTCTGTTTCTCTGGTGAGCTTGGACTTTATATAAACATGTACTGTTCAGTAGTCTGCAATAATTATGATTTTTTAAAATGTTTTTGATGGAAGTCCCTTCTGCTCACCAAGGCTGCATTTATTTGATTGGAAATACTGCAAAATTGTGAAATATTATTTCAATTTAAAATAGCTGTTTTCTATGTGAAAAATGTATCTGTTAGACTGTAATGTATTTCTGTGATGCGCAGCTGTATTTTCAGCATCAGTACTCCAGTCTTCAGTGTCACATGATCTTCAGAAATCATTATAATATGCTGATTTGCTGCTGATTTGCTGATGTTGAAAACTGTTGTGCTGCACAATATTTCTGTGGAAACTGTGATACATTTTATTTTTCAGGATTCACAGATGAATAGAAAGTTCAAAAGAACAGCATTTATTTGAAATAGAAATCTTTGTGACATTAGAAATGTCTTTACTGTCACTTTTGATCAATTTAATGCTTTCTTACTGAAAAAAGTATTAATTTCTTAAAATCTTACTGACCCATTTGAGTGAACATAATCATCATCATCATCGTAACAGATCTGACAAAACTATAATTTCTTTACATGTAAAATGTTTTTGCAGTAGAAACACACACACACTGCTGTCTGGTCGTCTACTGGCATCAGCAGCTAAACATGAAATCAACCTCCATTTGAATTCTACAGTGGATCTGTGATGTCTGCTCAAATCTATTTCACACCTCAGCAGAGAGAAAGAAAGAAAATCCTGAGAGCTTATGAGAACCAGCCACACACACACACACACACACACACACACACAAAACCTCTTTGAAACACACTCTCACACACACTCTCA
>NW_015547640.1:89652-91910 GCF_001515605.1 Sinocyclocheilus anshuiensis
CATCTGGCATGAAAACACTGCATTCAGTGTGTGTGTGTGTTGCACTGAAAGTGTTCAGCTCAGGCTAAAATGGTTTATTTAGGACTATATATTTTCCCACATACTATAAAATTATGACCATTACAGTAAATCAACAACTAAGCCACTACCAACAACTTCGCAAGACTTTTTAACTCGTATTCTCATTATTCATTTCATTTATGTGTACGAAGTGCATGAGGAATGACACATTTGCTAGTGTTGTTTTTACAGCAAAAATAAAACAAATAAATATGAAATGTAATAAATCGTAGAAAGATAATAAATTGTACTAAACTGCCAATGAGATCCACTACACCAATAAACAAAAGTGTTAATGCTTCTGTTAGTTCCACACAGATGCAGCCTTGTCAAGGAGTAATGACCAAATGACAGAGCGCTGAGAGAATGAAGACGGATGAGTTACGCAGAGGAAGCGACTGCAGCAACAGTAATTAAGCCAATTAGAAATCCCATTCTAATGAGCGTGACCTCTGACCTCTATCATGACGGCTGATGGACGAGACAAGTATGAACAGCAGACAATGAACATCAGCTGGAGTCTTTACAGAATTTGATTCATCAAAGAATCCTGAAAAAAGTATCACAGTTTCCAAAACTTTAAAAACATTACAAGTCTCCAAACTTTTGACCGGTAGTGTATACACATATACGACTTAAGTGTCTTAAGTCGCTGGGGTATATTTGTAGCAATAGCCAACAATACATTGTATGGGTCAAAATTATAGGTTTTTCTTTTATGCCAAAAATCATTAGGATATTAAGTAAAGATCATGTTCCATGAAGATATTTTGTAAATTTCAGACTTTTTAACTCGTATTCTCATTATTCATTTCATTTATGTGTACGAAGTGCATGAGGAATGACACATTTGCTAGTGTTGTTTTTACAGCAAAAATAAAACAAATAAATATGAAATGTAATAAATCGTAGAAAGATAATAAATTGTACTAAACTGCCAATGAGATCCACTACACCAATAAACAAAAGTGTTAATGCTTCTGTTAGTTCCACACAGATGCAGCCTTGTCAAGGAGTAATGACCAAATGACAGAGCGCTGAGAGAATGAAGACGGATGAGTTACGCAGAGGAAGCGACTGCAGCAACAGTAATTAAGCCAATTAGAAATCCCATTCTAATGAGCGTGACCTCTGACCTCTATCATGACGGCTGATGGACGAGACAAGTATGAACAGCAGACAATGAACATCAGCTGGAGTCTTTACAGAATCCATACGCCACCAAAATAACAATATCTGACTCATTTCTGTTTATTTCCATCTTGATAAACTCAAATGAAGTGTCAAAGTCGTTTATTGCTATATGCACCATGTATGGAGAACAATGAAAATATTACTTGAATGCATCTCCACATACTATCAGGGCTGTGACGACGGCAGATTTTTACCACCGCGGTATTAATTATATATATATATATATATATATATATATATATAATGTGCTCCAGGGTCACATATAGTTATCTAAAACTAAAAACATAAAAATACACATGTAAAATAAATATTAACTGAAAAAAAATGTCATTAAACAAACAAAATATACAAAATAAAAACGAATTTAAGCTATAAAACAAATAACACAAACAGAACAAAACAACAAAAAGCCTAACCAGTAATTAGTCTTGTATTAGCTACCATTATCCAACTGAATGAAACGCACATATATCTTTAGAGGCCGATATGTTTACTGCCGTTGCTCTCTGAGAATCTGCTTCCTGTCGTTCATCCACTTCCTGAATCACTGTCCGCTCGTGATTAAAGAAACACCTGGAAAATTCCTCCTGTGCGGAGCGTGACGCTGTGAGCGCAAATCAAACACAGCTAGAGCTTTAGTGCACCGCTGATATAAAAACAGCTCTGTCTAATAAAAAGACTCATGCCCGACCTTATAAAAACATTCATGGACTCACACTTGAAATCTGTCACGCTTTAATAGAAAAGCATGGAAAATGTTAGGTGGAAAAAGCCCCATGTGAGAAGGGATGTAATATTAATATCAAAAGACACATTTGTACAGTAATTATTCATTAATGAAGATGAAGTCATTTGGTGGCAAACAAACCAAATGAATGAAATAGGACTTGATTGATTGACTTTGCACATTTAAAACCCTTAAAGAACTACTCCAGTTTCAACAGCATTACATACAGAAAATCAGTACACACACACACACACACACACTCACACACACACACTCA
>NW_015547640.1:91948-107560 GCF_001515605.1 Sinocyclocheilus anshuiensis
ACTCACACACACACACACACACACACACACACACACACACACACACACAGACACACACAGCGTGTTAACAGATGCACAGAAAATATAAATTAATTTGTATTTACCTTGGAGTATGTGTTTTAAATAGTATTAAACGTTTTCTTAAAATATGATTATTTATCCATTTTTAATATTGTTTATAAATATAAATTGTTCAAAAACAGTAGCAGGGATATTTTCAAACAGCAAACAAATACGAAATCAAATTAACTTTAAAAAATAAACAAAACAAAAATCAAATAATTATTTGATGTTCAAATACGGAAGAAATAGTAAAAACACTAAATTAAGTTAAGAATCAAAAAATCTAATTTAATACAGCTGCATATGTAAGTAGAATATTATTAGATTTTTAAATAGTAAAATTGATCAATTAAATTAAATATGAATTAAAAAAAAAAAATAAATAATCTAATTCAATACAGCTGCATATTTAAGATTTTCATATGCTATACAAATAGTGAAATAGTAAAGTTAACTATACACTACCACTAGGGATGTAACGATTCACTCAACTCACGATTCGATTCAAGATTTTTTTTTTTTTACAAAATGATATTTAAGACAAATTATAAATTAAATGTGTCCTTTTATTATTGCTTGGACAAAAATGTACTGTACATTTCTTTGTGAAATTGAAATAGAACACTATAATAATATACTAATATAGCACTTGTAAATTATTGCTCTTTTGTTGGTTTTGATTGCTTCTATTGTCCTCATTTGTTAGTCGCCTTGGATAAAAGCATCTGCTAAATAGCTAAATTTAAATTTAATGTAAATGTAAATAACAAAACTAAATTGAACATTTAAAACAAGCCCCAAATCAAATAAATAACACAAATAAAATAAATCTCTTCATTTAAAATTAGAGGCAACCACTGCATTTTAATCATGATCCAAACAAAGATGCTGCATACATGCAACATGAGCAGCTTTTAATCTAAATTAACGTTATACAGAGGCAAGAGGAAAATAAAAAATAAAAGACAGTTCCCCTCAGACATGCATTCATATAAACTCTTACCCCTTATTGAATCTTGATTTGTTTAGCATCTCAACCGATGTGAATCGTCACATATTTAAATCGATTTTCAACCAGCTCGCGGTTAATTGTTACATCCCTAACTACCACTCCATGTTAAAGCTGTAAAAAAGACATTATTTGTGTTTAATAAAGCAGGTAATCTTTAGGCAGCCTATTCATGATGTCAGGAAGGCCAACGTGACCTCAGACACAATAAAGGCCAGCTGGCAAACGTTTCTATTAAAGTTATTTTGATATCGAAGAGACGGACACAACAAACAACAGTCTTCTGAAAAGCAGACTAAAAGCTCTCGGTTGTTTCAAAGAGAAAACCAAACAGCATATGCTCTTAAATTAAATTAACTTCAAATTTAAGACAGCTGCGGATACAAGTGAAATAGTGGATTTTCAAACACTTCACAAATGACACAATTACTCAAATATATTAACTATGAATAAACAAAAAAAGATTATTCTAATTCAACACAACTGCATATACAAGTAGAAAATGAGCAGATTTTCAAATACTACAGAAATAGTAAAATTACAAAATTGAATTAAGAATTTAATTACTACTTTTTTTATTCTAAATCAATACAGCTGCATATACAAGTAAAATATGTTTACATTGTCAAACACTTCAAATATAAAAATAAATCAATTAAATTAACTAAGAATTTTATGTATATATAATACACACACACACACATATATTTATATACATATATAATTCTAATTCAATACAGCTGCATATACTGTACAAATAGAATATTATTAGATTTTCAAATACTATGCAAGTACTAAATTTATTACATTCAATTAACTAAGAATCTTTTTTTTTATTCTAATGCAATACAGCTGCACATACAATATTATTAGAGTTTTTTTTTTTAAATACTACACAAATAATTGTGAACAACTACAAAAAAAAAAAAAAAAAAAGCCGACGTGATTCCTGAGATACATCACAGATCTTTATAGTCCAAGTCCAAATATGCATGGGCTCTCTTTAAGTGACTTTGGAGACGGTGATATTTTTTCAAATGGAGAATAAAACAGCATATGCTCTTTGATTGAATTTAGCGATGAACAAACGCATGTGTTCTAAAAACTGCATCAATTCACGTAAGCGAGCCGCTCCAGCATTTCTCCAGGGGTCACAATCAGGTTAAAAGCATTGAGCGCTCAGCCTGATCTCCTAACGGATATCATAGAGTCACTTGAATATATCACACACAACTGGATCTTTATTACTGACCCTTAAGGGAATCGATCCAGCAACTTTCAGGATGGCTTTAACCACTAGACCATCAGCCTCCATATCAAACAACAGGTTTACTCGCACAACTTCACACTTATGCTCTAAAAAACAACACGTCCAGGGTTATTATCGTTAACTAAAACTAAAAACATGTAAAAAACGTGAAACAAAATAAACATTACTGAAATTAAATACAGACAAAAATTAAAGATATGTAACATTTTTACACTTAAGAATACGGAGTACATTTTTGTGAAAACGGTCAAAGTTGTGAAATCAATTAAATATACTGTATCATATAAATATTCTCCATTTTCAAATATTTTGACTGAAAATAAACAAAAATACTAAATTTAGCTAATTGGTTAGTCAAATAGTTTATACAGTTAAAAAACAGATGTAAAGCGTAAACAATTATACAAAATATTCTCCATTCTCAAATATTTTAATTGACTTTTAATTAAAAATATTGAGTATATCCTAAAAATATAAATTGGTAAATAAATACTAGTTTATTTTCGTCAAATAAACTTAAACAGTTGATAGTAAAGCATGAGCAAAATGATGAAATATTCCATAAAAATATTGACAAAAATAATAATTATATCCTAAAATATAATTTGTTGGTCAAATACTCTTAATAGATGTAAAGCATGAAAAAAATATGCTTTAAAAAAGTTTTTAAAATTATGCACTTTTACACTTTTTTAAAATATTGAGTTAAATGTAAAGCTGTGAAATCAATTAAAAATATTATATAAATATTCTGAATTCTTAAACACTTTGACTAAAATATTATGTATATCCTAAAACTATAAATTGTTAGTCAAATACTAGTTTACTTTCATGAAATAAACTTTATGGAATTAAAGCGTGAACAAAACAACATTCTAAAAACGTAAAGTATATCTTAAAAATATAATATGTTAGTCCAAAACGGCTTCTTTTCATGAATTAAACAGAAATAATTTATGTCAATTGTAGGCAAAATGTACGGTTGGATTTTTTTGTTCAACTCAAACAATCACTTTAGTGATTTTATTATAGTTCTTTATTATTATGATATTTAAAAAGACACTGATTTACAACCAATGCTCACAATAGTTCTGTATGTCTTCTGCACATTGCATGACATTTTTATCACATATTTGGACTACTATGATGATTATAAGCTCAGTTTAACAACACATTTAACTCCATTCTGCGCAAAATCAGTGCAAAAATGCAAACAAATCATAAATACACTTCCACAATGGTGTAGTTTCGATATAAGAAGCCATCGTTAATCAAGCATGTGCCACTTCAGTCATTTCATGTCCTAAATACAAGAAATAGTTTTTGCTTATTCTGCACATATTCTTCACTGACCTGACCATCTTTGTTTTAATTTACAGTCAGACATTTGTCTGAATTTTATTGCATTAATAAAATATCAAACCAAGTGCAAACAAATGATGCTTTGTTTCTTACAACTAACTTCACAATCAAATTATTAGATTAAAAAGTGTGTCTCTGCTATATTACTTTATAGATTTCTTTATAAATGCAGTTTGCTTTGATATTTTGGTTATGTAATCCAAAGATATTAGGGGCGCTGAAATTAATCGTTACATTGATGCATCGCAATGCGAATGTGGACAAAACATCTGATATGTCGAAATAGATTTGTGCATTAATGTGAATGCAGCCTATTAAAGCATATGATCGCATCAGTAATAATCAAACGACAATAATGCTGAAGGGAAAAAAGAAAAACCCATAACTATGTTTGTCTGTAAACTTTCCGATACTTAAAGCACTCTCAGATACTGAAAGTGCTTTTTGTTTATCACTTGTAATTGTCTTTTTCCCCCTTTATTACTTTATATTTGCTTGTATGTTTTGAAGCTATATTTACTTGGCTAAATTTTGAACAATTGTTTTGATTTATTATTAATTTGTAATTATTTTAAAAAGTAAATGCACAAAATAAATGTGATATAAAATGAATATGAAAATTTAGCCATGTGCCATAATATTGAAAATTGAGGATGAGACGCATCGTGATATCAAATCGAATCACATGATAATTGATACGATAATTGACATAATCATAAACAAATCGAATCATGAAACCAGTGATGATTCACACCCCTAAAAGATATTTGTACATTTTTAATTGAGTTGAGAATTTTAATTAGACACTGTAGATATAAAATGCAGATATAGATCATATAGATATATATATATTTAGAGAGAGTTTATATATAAATAGAATACAGATACACCATTTAAAAGTTTGAATAATTAAGATTTTTAAATGGTTTCAAATAAGTCTCTTCTGCTCACCAAGGCTGCATTTATTTGCTCAAAAATACAGTACAAACTGTAATATTGTGAAATATTTGACAATTTCAAAATTTCTGTGTGAATATCGGTTAAACTGTAATGTATTTCTGTGATGCGCAGCTGTATTTTCAGCATCATTACTCCAGTCTTCAGTGTCACATGATCTTCAGAAATCAGTATAATATGCTGCTTTGCTGCTCAAGAAACATTTCTGATTATTATCAATGTTGAAAATAGTCGTGCTGATGAATATTTTTGTGGAAACTGTGATACATTTTATTTTCAGGATTCACAGATGAATAGAAAATTCAAAAGAACAGCATTTACTTGAAATAGAAATCCACTGTAACATTATAAATGTCACTTTTGATCAATTTAATGCATCTTTGCTGAATAAAAACTGACCCTAAAATTTTGAATGGTGGTGTAGATTATATAGATATGAATATAGTTGGTGATGACTGACTGAAATGCCAATAAACAGAGAAACACACACACACACACACACACCTACCTACACATGGGTCCCAACCTGCCAATATGAGAATTTACATAATGCATTATTAAATTTGGGAATGACTAACAAGCCGTTACATAATAAAAACAGCCACTCTGAAACGTCTGTCAGGATGCGGTTCAGTCGAGCTCTGCAGCTGCTGCTGGATCACGACGAATCACACTCACACTCACTCACACACTCTCACACTCTCACACTCTCACACTCACACAGCCACAGACACTCACACGCACGCACAGAAAGACACACAAAGACACACACACACACACACACACATATATATATACACACACACTCACACACACACAGACACAGAAAGACACACAAAAACACATACACATACACACACACAGACACACACACGATCCGCTCACCTCTGACTGTCACTGATATGACGTCTCTCTCTCTGGTGTGTGTCGCTGCTGCTAAACTTCAGATGAAAGGCTCAAGTATCCGATCATCATCTGCACTTCTAGTCACGGTTCGTTCACATATGAATATTATAAAGCGTCTGTTCGCAGTGGCATGAGTCTCCTATAGTGGACTACAGACGCTTCCTTTGGCTGTTTACACTGGCCTTTCCTTCCTGTCAGGATAGGGAGGGATCGTCTCTGTGTGTGAGGCCTTTGTTATTTTCTGCTGTCTTGTAAGTGTATATACACTAGTAGTCGAGAGATATGGGGTTATTTAATAGTCAATGCCTAAATTGTAATACGTTTTTATTCAGGCTTTTACTCAGCATTAAATTGACCAAAAGTGACAATAAATACATTAATAATGTTACACTTTCGTTAATAATTCACTTTCGTTCAGACACGCAAACCTTCCCCCAAAGCACTGCAAAAATGTGAATCGTTTGGAGACTAAATTGCAGGCGATTCCCTTTATTGGGTCGTGTGTTTTTAGCATCAGTCGCAGGATGAAGTTTTCAGGCTTGAGTTCCTGCAGCTACTAACGTGTAACATCAGACCTCAAACACTCACGCTGAGGTCAAAGGTCGTGACCCGAGGTCAACATGCTGGACATCAAAGATAACGGTTTTTGAGAGTAAAACAATGTTTAAGTCGTCTTGTTTTTAGTGCAGTATGAGAGGTTTCATGTTCACATCGTTTTAAGAAAGTTCAAACTTTCAGGAATCAATCAGGGAACTCTAAATTCAACAAATCAGAGCCCTATGATTTCTAAAATGCAGAAAACATGGACAGAATCATAGAATTATCTATTCTTATCTAGTCATAAAAATGGAATTTACAGTATAGTGCAGAATGTCACCAAATCTGGCAAAACAGAATTTCTAGGGAAAAAAAAAAAATCATATGGCCCTATTATTGTTAACATGTAAATAAATTAGAAATGCTTTTTAATTATTACAATTTTATTAACCCATTAAAATGGAATTCAAAATAATTTAAAAAGAGAACACAGAATTATGGGAAAAAATACAACAAAATGTATATAGATTTTTTTTTGTGTGTGTGTGTGTGTGTGGGAGGAGGTAAATTGCCCTGATCTCATAAAACACATGCAGAAAATAGTAAGAGGAAAAAATAGAAACAGAACAACTACAGGAAACTGCACAGTAACATGAAATTTCTTAGTTTTAACTCTGTGTGGGGGGGGGGTCTTAAAGTTCATTAAATTAATTGGTAAGACATGCTTTTTGATTATTAAAATTCAATTAAACAATAAAATTGCAATCCAGAAAAAAGTAAAACAGGAATTTGGGGAAAAACATAAAACATTTCCAATTATGGTTAAAACGGTAAAAATGCTAATTAATGATTAAACTGTTAAAGCTTTATGAATTCAATTGATCAGACATGCCCGTTTATTAAAAGTTAATTAAACTATTAAAATTGAATCCAGAAAAATGAAAACACAAAACACAGAATTTTTGAGGGGGTAACAAACAAACACTCACAAACAAACACACACACACACACACACACACACACACACACACACACACACACACACACACACACAATGGGGAAAATATAAAGAAATTCAGTGGAAAAAAAAAAAAAAATTCCGTAGTGCCCTATTATTTTTAAATTTTTAAATGATTAAATTGTTAAAGCTTTATGAATTCAATTGATTACACATGCTGTTACACATACAATTACTAACATTGAAATAAACCTTTAAAATTATATTCAGAAAAATTAAAACATAAAACACAGAATTTTGATATAGATATAGATAGAGATTAGATAGATAGATAGATAGATAGATGATAGATAGATAGATTCCTTAAATCTTTTAATTATTAAAATTTTATTAAATCATTCAAATGGAATCCAGGAAAATAGCATAATATAAAATCAATTTACAATCAGAAGATGCTCTTCAAGGTAAAAGTAAACTTTATATTTAATTTGCTGGCATCTACAAGAACCTAAACCCATCTGCCGCAAAACGAGCGTTCACGTGTTTCCCGACGGTGGAATGTCGGCAGAGTGTAAACAATCCGACACTGAAGATTCCCATCAGGAAGAGGATCTCCACCCCGTCAGTCAAACACCAGAAGAAAACGCCTGACGAACAACAATAACAGCAGCGCAGAGGGTCGACTCATTTCCATTTCACAGCGCACACATTCCCCGGTCAGAATGAGTTCTAATGAGTTTCTCTGTTCATTAGTGCATCTGCATCTCCAATTCAAATCACAGCTCCACCAGCTCAGAATCTAATTAGCTTTGCTCTGGATAAATAACACGAGAGCAAAGATCCAAGTCATTTCAACCTACCTCTGATACGTTTCTAAAACATGTTTTTAATCAGACAGGAATGGTTTCTCTTCTAATGGGAAACACAGAGTCATAAATAAAGATGCTGACGCTCAAAGCTCATTAACACATCAAACGGCACGTAAAACTAAAGCTGTATAAATGCATCGGCATCAAACTGCATAATACCCACATTCTGCCAAATATAACAGTGTTACATAAAAATCAGGTGGTTGATGCTGGTGCTGGAGATGAAACATGAATCACATGAGTGAGCGATGATCTTACACATGCCTGACTAACTGAACACTGAAATAACAGCAACGATACCGACATCAGTCACAGCGCAGAGACGCTTCATACGCTGCCTCAAAACTGCTCAAATCAAATCAGAATCACGTTGTCATGTTATATGAAACTAAAACCGCCAATATGTGGTGGCTTAATGAGTGAGTCATTGAGTCATTCATTCAATGAATTGTTCAATCCACTGATTCGTTTAGAAATTATACTTTAAATATGAAACTAAATCCACAAATAGGTGGTGGCTTAATGAGTGAGTCATCGAGTCATTCATTCAACAGATTTGTTTAGAAATTATACTTTAAATATGAAACTAAATCCACCAATAGGTGGTGGCTTAATGAGTGAATCATTGATTCAACAGATTCGTTTAGAAATTATACTTTAAATATGAAAGTAAACCCACCAATATGTGGTGGCTTAATGAGTGAGTCACAGAGTCATTGATTCAATTAATTGTTCAATCCACTGATTCGTTTAGAAATTATACTTTAAATATTGATTCAACAGATTCGTTTAGAAATTATACTTTAAATATGAAAGTAAACCCACCAATATGTGGTGGCTTAATGAGTGAGTCATTGAGTCATTCATTCAATTAATTGTTCAATCCACTGATTCTTTTAGAAATTATACTTTAAATATGAAAGTAAACCCACCAATATGCGGTGGCTTAATGAGTGAGTCACAGAGTCATTGATTCAATAAACTGTTAAATTCGCTGATTTGTTTAGAAATTATACTTTAAATATGAAACTAATACCTCCAAAATGTGACTAAATGAGTGAGTCATTCATTCAACTGATTCGTTTAGAAATTATATTTTAAATATGAAATTAAAACTGCCAATAGGTGGTCGCTTAATGAGTGAGCCACTGAATCATTCAAGCAGCTGATACATTTAAAAATATTTATTTAAATATGAATTTTAAACCACTAGAAGGTGGCGGTTTATTGAGCGAGTCATTCATTCAACTGATTCATTCAAATGACTGATTTCTTTGGAAATTATACTTTAAATACGACACTAAAACCACCAAAATGTGGTAACTTAATGAGTGAGTCATTCATTCAACAGATTCATTTAGATATTATACTTTAAATATGAAACTAAATCCACCAATAGGTGGTGGCTTAATGAGTGAGTCATTGATTCAACAGATTCGTTTAGAAATTATACTTTAAATATGAAGCTAATACCACCAAAATGTGACTAAATGAGTGAGTCATTCATTCAACTGATTCGTTTAGAAATTATATTTTAAATATGAAACTAAAACTGCCAATAGGTGGTCGATTAATGAGTCAATGATTCATTAAAACGGCTGATTTATTCAGAAATTATAAATTAAATATGAAACTAAAACCACTAGAAGGTGGAGGTTTAATGAGTGAGACCATTGACTCAACCGATTCGCTCAAACAACTGATTAATTTAGAAATTATACTTTAAACATGAAACTAAATCTGCCAAAATGTGGTAACTTAATGACAGAGTCATTCATTCAACTGATTCGCTTAGATATTATACTTTAAATATTAAACTAAAATACATGGTGGCTTAATGAGTGAGTCACTGAGCCATTCATTCAATCATTTATTTCACTCAAGAATTTATTACTTTAAATCAATTATTCACCTGATTCATTCAAAACTGACTGATTTAGTAACGGAGATGCACAACGATTCTGCTGTGACTATTTTCATTGGCAAAATAGAGCAAAAACAGACAATAAAATATAACTCACATTATTAACTTCTTGTTTATATAAAATCAATATTGCATTGTGCTGATATTCAGGCAAAAACAGCACACTTGGTTGTGTAATACTACTGTAACTATATTATAAATACAAAAGACAAAAACACATACAGTGGCAGTTAGATAAAACAGCAATTATGATATCACAAATGATGCATATTGTACACGCCTGTTTTATAATAAATCAAATACTGTACACATAATAGACATAACTGAGTTTAGTAAGCTGAACACACAAATTTAAGCAATTTTTTGCATGAAAATATTTATTTTTTGCTGTCTACATAATCAAACATGCCACATCACACCAGGTTTGAACTCAATCGTGTCCAAAATACGACATCTTTTATGTCTAACCTGAACTATTACAGCAAAAATTACTTTCTCCAGGCAGGTAGCTAAAACACTATTCCCCTATGAAACTCGCGGCACAAGCGTCCATCTCTCTCTCTCTACAGAGCAGGAATAAAGGGCATTTTGTCTTCAGAGGAGCTTTTATGAGCTGCGGCTGCGGTGTAAATACTGCGTTTATTTGGACTGAAAGTACTTGAGGTGCTCGCACGTTCGTTTTCCAGCTTAATGATCTGTGAAAAAAGAATTATCTCTGTACACACTCACTCCGAGGCCTCAGCGTCACTCACACACACACACACACACACACACACACACACACACACACACACACACACACACACATCGGTAAACGTATCAACCACACATGGGACTTTGTTGTGATGCAGGCAAGAGAGCAGCTCAGGTAACTTTCCTTTTCCATCATTAAACGTGCACACACACACACACACATCAGGGCTCTCAGACCATCAGCCTTTAATGTTATAAATAGAAGAGGTTTGAGGCTGAAAGAGAAACAGACACAGAAAAGAGCATCCAGATGAAAAGGAAAGCCGGAGAATTACTGTTATTAAGCAAAACTCAATCTGCAATCAGGAGAAACGGATCAGTAAGCGAATCAAGTGCTGACTAGAAGCATTACGAGTGTGTGTGGCTGTTTCTCTGAAATCAATTACGACTCTTAAAATCCACAACAGCACCAATTATTCCAACAAATGAAATTCAACTATCAGCAAAATAAACAGATTTATAAACGCTCTGTGATTCAGATTATTGGACTCTTAAGATGGTGATAAAATTAATGAAATTTTTGTTGAAGCATTGAATATATTTCCATTTATCTGCTGTTAAACATTTTTGTGAAAAATGAGATAAGAATAAATTAAGTTCAAGACTAATATGGAAATAAAAATAAAAATTAACACCTAAAAACATGACCAAAAAAACACCAAAACTTTCTTTAATGAAGCTGAAATAAAAACTTAAACTTAAACACAAAAAGAGAGAGAGAGAAATGTTGCCTTGGCTATAAATTGAAATAAAATACATTTAAATGCTAAAATTATTAAAACAGAAATTGAAATAAACTTTAATAAATATCATTAAAACAATGACCAACAGCAAACTGAACAGATTCATAAACGGATCTGATTCGATTTATTGAACTCATTGAATCATTGAATATATTTCCCCTTATCTAATATTGAAATGAAACTGAAATAAAAGAAATATTCAATGAATAAATTAAACTTACAAAACAAACGAAAATTAGAAATGTTCTTTTGGCAACTAATTAAAATAAAATAAGCACTAAAATTTGCAAAATGGAAATAAAAATAAAAGTTAAATAAAAATCACTAATAAACACTAATACATTAATAAAAATTACCATCAGCAAACTGAGCAGATTTATAAACAGCTGTTTTGCTTATTTGGACTCTGATCAAATTATAATTAATTAAATAATTAATTGATAAAATTGATAAAAAATTAATTAAAAGTACTTTGCATATATTTGAACATATTTACATTTATTTGATTTTAAAAATCGCTTTCGCTACTGAAACGAAGCTGAAATAAAATAAAATAAATATTATTATACAAAAAAATAACTGAAATAAAATTTCAAGTTTAAAAAAGTTTAAGTTAAAACACTAAAACACAAATAAAAAATAAAGCTCAAAAATATTAAAAGAAACAAACACTAATAACAATGAAAAAGGATATAACAAAACGTAAAAACAAAAATGTAAAAAAAAAAGCTTTCTGCAAAATATTAATAAATACTATAACAGTAAATAAACAATACTAAAACAACACTAGATATGAAATGTAAAGGCATCTAAATGTGTACGGCTGTAGCTATGCTGTTTCAAAGGGAATTAATTTACAGATCCAACTCATGATGAATATTTCATCATGCAAACTGTCTAACTGCTGATAAAAATGTCAAAACGTCTATTTAAAAACTGTATTCAAACTTGTCCACCTGGGTGCCACAGCACCTAGCAACCACCCAGAACCCCTTAGCAACTGCACAGTCATGCCTTTACAAGTTCTGCACAGACAAGATTTTCTGAAGAAAAACATAAGAAAAAGAAACCTCTTGTCGAGTATCTTGGCAGAGCTTCACCTCCGTCCTGACAGAAATCATGACGACACATCAATATTACTGCCACGACATTTCATCATTTAAACATCAGCGCACTCAAAACATCTTCAGCCGATTCCTGAAAGCATTTGACATCTGATTAATATTTCAGAGAGATGAATTTCTTGGGCTGCTGTGGTACTACAGCATGATCGGAGCGTTATGATGACACAGATTATTCGTTTTCCTCTTCTGTCAATGACTATATGCATATTTATACTACTGGATTCATCAGTATTGTTCTATGGTCAAATATTGTGTAAAAACTCAGTTTTGAACCGAGCATGAAAAAAAAAAGATTTTGCCTGTAGTGTCTTGCCTTAAAGGGACAGTTCACCTAAAATTAAAACTATGTCATCATTTACTCACCATCATGTCGTTCCTTATGTTGGACACAAAAGAAGATATTTTGAAGAATGGTGGTAATCAAACAGTTGACGGTACCCATTGACTTCCATAGTATTTCTTACTATGGAAGTTAATGGGTACCAACAGCTGTTTGGTTCTTCAAAACTCAGCAAAATATCTTCTTGTATGTTCAACATAAGAAAAAATGCATACAGGTTTGGAACGACATGATGGTGAGTAAATGATGACAAAGTTTTCATGCAGTCTTATATGCAGTCTGAAGTTCAGTTAATTGTTCAGCTCGAGTTAACTGGCCCAAATAAGTCCAGTTATCAGACTAATAGCAAAAATATCCCAATATCTGCCAATTAAACGGACTGTTCAATATATCACCCTAGTTAAAAAAAACAAACAAGTGACACCAGTCTTTGACTATGCATGAATTATCTGGTGTCAGAATTTGATCTAAAGAGCCAAATTCAATAAAATATTTTATGTTGAGGGGTTTCAGCTGATGTAAAAGTTTGTGAATCCCTACTTATATCTATGTTTATAATACATGCCTGATTTGGTCAATATTTTGGCATTCTGAGGTCAAATATTTTGTATAATGTTGTAATGACTTCAATTAGTCAATATAATCTGAAATACAGTCTTGTACTTAATGAATTCTGAAGTTTAGTCTTCAGATAATTGGCCAAATAAGCAGAGTTATCAGTCAATAGTCTCAAAAATATCACAAGTATCTCCTTAATCAGTCTATTAATAAATTGGAAATAAAAAGATGACAAAAGAGAGAAAGAGAGACAACAGACTTTGAATGAATTATTTGGTGTCAAAATTTTATCTAAAAAGCCAAATTCAAGAAAATTGATCAAAACAGGTTTGGCCAAATAAGCTCAACATATTGGCATTTTGTGGTCAAATATTGTGTATGAAATTACTCTAAAATGTGTAGCTGACATCAATTAGTTAATATAATTGTAACTATTAAATATAAAAGCTGTATAGTTCAGATAATTGGTCAAATAAGCAGAATTATTAGTCAGTAATCCTAAAAATATCCCAGCCTTTCTGATTCTTCAGTCTATTAGTTCGTTGGAAATGCTAAAGAAGGCAGAGAAAAGGAAAAGACACCAGACTTTGACTTTGCATGAATGATCTGGTGTCAGAATTTTATCAAAAAATTTACAAAATAATAGTTATCAGTATATATTCTCCAAAATATCAGCCAATTAAATGCTCTGTCCAATACATCAGACTTTAACCTCATGTCAGAATGAAGTCATTTTATCTAAAGATCCTAATTAAACAGATGTGGTTAGCTTTAAATGCATGAACTTCCTGTAACATCCGATTGATTCAGAGAGGTAAAGCACTTCATCAATTTATTAAGGTTATTAACTAATGAGCTGCACACCTTTCTCCTCTCGCTGAAGCAGACAAACCCAATAAAACGCTGTGGATTTACCGGCCCCGCGGGGTTAATAAAGCATGCTGTAAATTTGTATCAAATAAAAGCAGCTTTCATATCTACACAGGCTCATTGTTCGGGTCTGTAAATCGCAGCGAGACGCCGCTTTCCTCTCCAGTGAGTTTGCCTTCCCGACAGAAGTGCCATAAATCACGGCCGTTCACAATCTCCCATCACATCCATCAGCGAGCGCAGAGCTTCACGAGCCACCGCTAAATCTGAGCACATTAGTCCTGAGAAACAGAGCGATCGGCTTCCTGAGATCCTGAGAGACAGAGTCAGAAAAGCAGCTCAGGTGATCTGATCTCTAGAGATCGTAGTTTATTAACGTCTCCTCTGAACACTTCTGATGAGATTTCATCAAACAGTCTCTGATTTCATCTATTCACATCAAAAACAACTAGGGATGCACCGAAATGAAAATTCTTGGCCGAAGCCGAAACCGAACAAAATTAAACACTGGGCCGAATACCGAATACGGGAGTTTTTTCCCCCATGTATTTTGCCAATTTAGTTTTTCACCATTGCATAAATTAAAAAGCCAAAATGTGCTTTTTACAGTTTTGTCTTGCTTTTCAAAGAAAAAAAATCAATTACAAAACAACAATTTAAAAATATTTAACAATGAACATTTGTAACATTCTAGCAGACACTATACCAACAAAGCACAATTTAACTTAAAATTAACAAGTTAGTAAAATAATATTTTTTGGCGATCAGACTCCCTTCTTGAATCAGGCATGTATTTTTACTGTAAAATTAAAAGCAGCCTTGCTGAGAAGAGACTTCTTTTAAAACATTAGAAAATATTACAGATCCTAATTTGAACAATGTGTGAATGTTATCATAAATGTATTAAAACAGAGCTGTTGTAATTATTATTATCATTATTATTATCTTACTTTTTATTTTATTTTACAGAACAACAGTAAAATTACAATAGTAACGTTTATGAATGTTGATGGTGTTCTTGCTTTTTCTCAACTTTTATTTTGGCGGAAACACACAGGAAGACCTCAATGCTTCTTTTTGTTGACAACAGCAGATTTATAAATGAGTCTCATTACGAATACGTCTCACGTAGCGCATTGTCACATGCCTTGTAAAAATTCATAAACATGTGATTGAGCAACTGACGAGTAACATTGTATCAGCGCAGATTTACTCGTGCTCTGGACTTTGAACCCTGGTTAACGAGCAGATAGCGCTGTCAGAATACATGCAATTCGTGCAAAAACATAACGTTCTGCAGTTTATTTACTAATTGTTTAAGGCCATTTCGCGATTTCAATCATCATACAGTAACCAGCAACAATCACCC
>NW_015547640.1:107872-114390 GCF_001515605.1 Sinocyclocheilus anshuiensis
AACATTTTTAACATTCTAGCAGACACTATACCAACAAAGCACAATTTAACTTAAAATTAACAAGTTAGTAAAATAATATTTTTTGGCGATCAGACTCCCTTCTTGAATCAGGCATGTATTTTTTACTGTACAGTTAAAAGCAGCCTTGCTGAGAAGAGACTTCTTTTAAAACATTAGAAAATATTACAGATCCTAATTTGAACACTATGTGTGAATGTTATAATAAATGTATTAAAACAGAGCTGTTGTAATGATTATTATCATTATTATTGTCTTACTTTTTATTTTATTTTACAGAACAACAGTAAAATTACAATACTAACATTTATGAATGTTGATAAGAGTTCTTGCTTTTTCTCAACTTTTATTTTGCCGGAAAGCGCAGGAAGACCTCAATGCTTCTTTTTGTTGATAACAGATTTATAAATGAGTCTCATTACAGATACGTCGCACGTATAGCATTGTCACATGCATTGTAAAAATTCATAAAAATGTGACTGAGCAACTGACGAGTAACACTGTTTCAGTGCAGATTTTCCTTGCGCTTTGGACTTTGAATCCTGGTTAACAAGCAGATAGCGCTGTCAGAATACATGCAATGCGTGCGTGTATTAGAAAACATAACGTTCTGCAGTTTATTTACTAATAGTTTAAGGCCATTTCATGATTTCAATCATCATACAGTAACCAGCAACAATCACCCGTCCTCTTCTCATCGAAGACATGTGATGCAGCACTAAACAGTCGCTCGCTGTCGGTGCTTGTAATGATTTCTGCGTCTTTCTCGGACAGTTTAAATGCTTCCACACTGCTGACGTGTGTGCTGCATAATAAAGAGTGCGCGCCTCTCACTCTGCGCTGGTTGCTATTTGATCGCGTCACATCATTGTTCGGTACAATTTATTCGTCTTTTTCGCTTATTCCGAAAATAGCTTATTTTGCTATTTTCGGCCGAATAATTTCGGTTGCCGAACATTCGGTGCATCCCTAAAAACAACTCAATATTGCTTTTAAAAGCACTTCGGTGTTAATTTCTCTGCAAACAAATTTCTCTTGGATAATCAGCCGATATCAATAATTATCACGATAAATGTCAAATCTTTATTTCTTTCAAGTTTAAAGCCATATTTTTGCTTCAAAGTGAAAGTCGTAGAAACTGTGTTTAAAACGGAAAACAATTCTAATAATTAAAGTAATAAGAAAAAGGAAGTTTTAGTATTTTTTTTAATAATATAATAAGTATTTTTTATTATTATAGTTTTTGTTATAAGAATAAAACATTTATTTATCAAAATAATAAAGATAATAATAAATTATTATAGTATTTGCTCTACTTTTGTAATTATATTTTTATTACTACTATTACTACTACAATTTTTTAATACTAATAATACTAATAATATTTATTATCATTATTACTGTTATTGCACAGCATTTAGCACAACAATACTAAAAAGGTAAATTATTATTACAGCTTTTGTAATTATATTTTAATAATAAAATAATATATTATTATAGCCGTTTGTGATTATATTTTTACTAGTGCTACTACTACCACAACTATTACTGATAATAACAATAAAAATATTAAAAATAACAGCATTATTTAAAACAATAATAATAATAATAAATAATTATATACTTTTGTAGTAATATTTTTTACATGCTAGTCACTTGCTAATCATGCTAGAAACATGCCAGCAACATGTTAGTAACTTGCTAATAATGCTAGCAACATGTTAGTAGCATGCTAGGAACTTGCTAATCATGCTAAAAACATGCTAGGCACTTGCTAATCATGCTAGAAACATGCTAGTCACTAGCTAATCATGCTAGTGACATGCTAATAACTTGCTAATCATGCTAGCGACATGCTAGTCACTTGCTAATCATGGTAGAAACATGCTAGCGACATGCTAGTAACTGGCTAATCATGCTAGCAACACGTTAGTAGCATGCTAATCATGCTAGAAAAATGATAGCGACATGCTAGGAACTTGCTAATCATGCTATAAACATGCTAGTCACTTGCTAATCATGCTAGAAACATGCTTACAACATGCTAGTAACTTGCTAATCATGCTAGCAACATGTTAGTAGCATGCTAATCATGATAGAAAAATGTTAGCGACATGCTAGGAACTTGCTAATCATGCTAGAAACATGCTAGTCACTTGCTAATCATGCTAGAAACAGGCTAACCACTAGCTAATCATGCTAGTGACATGCTAATAACTTGCTAATCATGCTAGCGACATGCTAATCATATGCTAATTTTGCTACCAACATGCTAGTAACATGCTAATCATGCTAGAATCATGCTAGAAACATGCTAGTAACTTGCTAATCATGCCAGCAATATGATAGTAACAGGCTAATCATGCTAGAAACATGTTATCAACATCTATCTAAATCTATCTACATTTTCAAACTTCAGGCTTTTAGAACTGCTTTAAACTTTCAGTCTAGGCTTCCTCAAGCCAACCTAAAGTTTGCCTTGACGAACTATTTTTTATCTACTTATTCTTGAAAACTAGTAAATATTTTGCCCTATGCATCAAAAACAGACATGTTCACCATAAAGTGAAAGCAGAGCACGGTGTTTTCAGCTCAGTAACAGTTGAGTGTGAGGCTTTTCCCTGAACGCTGGAGGAACAAAGATCTGGGATTATGGTGATGAAGAGCGTCTCTTGCGGGCCCCTGGAGTCTGATCTCCACACGAGGCTCCTGCTCGACCCCACAGACGCACACACAGCGTCAGAAAGCTCCTAGCAGATCCAGTATCCTCCCATCTAAAGTGCCTTTTAGTGTGTACTACAGCCAGAGAGACGAGCGCCGCACTAAATCAGTGTGAAGAGGCCAAGCGCAGACAAAAATAGACAGCGGCCCTGTGCTTATCAAACAGTGCTTTTATTTGTGGCCGCCTGCCTGCAGGAGGAGAGACGCTCCGGTCAGATAAAGACAGCTCTGTCTCACGTCTCCCGGCCGTCTAGCGTGAGAACAGAAGGATTCCTGTCATCCCAAAACCATGTCAACCTTAGACCGGCTCGTCCTTGAAGGAATGTTCTTTTGGTAACACTTTACAAGAAGATTACCTTTGTTAACATGAACAAATAACAAGAAATACTTCGAAAGCATTATTAACCTTACTAAATACACGATTAAAATCCCAATCTAATATAATCGACCTGAGCTAACAATATAGTCTCAACTTCTTGTATTTACAATAATGCACTTACAATGGAAGCGGGCAAAAGTGCAGCATCGGAAATAAACGGTAAAATCTGCAATAATCACGGCGCTTTGCAGATATAACATACACGTGTGCACAAAATTTTATACTTGGCCAACTATAACATCTTTCTGATGTATTTTATACAGTTTAACAACAGCAACTATTGCACTTTATTACTGCACAAAATGACTAAATTGGTAAATAAATCACTTGCATACACTCTGGGCAGTTTAAAAGTAAAATGAAATAAAAAACAAAAAAGAGAAAAAATTAAATAAAAATAAGAATTAATTAAATCAAATAAAAAAATAAAAAATAAATAATAATTTCACAATCAAAATAAATTTAAATAGTTTAAATTAAATTATGTTCTATTCTAAACAAATAAATGTAAAAAGAAGTAACTAAATAATACAATTTAATAAAGTAAAATAAATAAAATTAATTAAAATAAATAAATGCACTTAAAATAATTGAATAAAAATACATAAAGAATTAAATTTATTTGAATAAACAAACATGTAAATAAATAGCACTTAAATGCTTAATCTAAATCCATTGACATCTGCTGTTTTAATTGGTTTTTTAAGAATATACAAAAATCAGCAATCAACAACACACCAATAAATAAATGCACTTTTAATAAATAAATAAATTACGCTCAAGTGTATAATATAAATCCATCTGCCGTTTTAATTTATTTCTCTAGAATACAAAAAAAAAGATTCTCCAGGATTTGACCTTGAGAACATTACTGTAAAAACACTTCCAGTTCATTTTTACAAACTGAGATATAATTCAGAATTATTTCTTATGCAATCAACAAAACACCAATAAATAGATGCACTTACAACAAATAAATAAAAATTAATTTAAAATAAATGGCGCTCAAGTGCCTAATATAAATCCCCTGATTCTCAAGAATACAAAACACTGCAACTCTACAGGATTTGACCTTGAGAACATTACTGTAAAAACACTTCCAGTTCATTTTTATAAAACGGAGGGATAATTCAGAATCAACAACGCGTCATTTGGCTGGTAAAATCCCCAGAGATGCTCCTAAAGCGCTGTAAGACTCCTCACGTCAAGAACAATCTGTGATCAATGTGAGCGGATAACATCTGTAAACATCCTTAAACACCAGCCCATAAAACAGGCTTCCCTGACAAGCAGCAGCTGCTCGGAGCCAATTAAAATGTTACGCTAGCAGGTCCCAATCAAAGGTGCTCCCTATTAAGTGTGGCTTTCATGTGATTTGGTGTGGAGCGAGTAAGACGGGATTCGATTACATCCCTGAAACTCAAACAGCAACAACAGCAGCTCATAAAACACACGACGAGACATTACAAGCACGCCGAGCTAAACGTCTCTTTCTTCTGCTGTGACTCAGGAAATATCCAAATCTACGGACTGCAACATTATGCAATCAAAACAAGGTGTTTTCTCCAGATAAATCTTGAATTGATGCACAACAAGCACTAGTTCAATGGAGGGAAGATTGAAATAAACTAAATTATTTCATTATGCATTTATCATGCATTTAATTAAATATTTAAAATATTTAAAATGTGAACATAGTGCAAAATGTATTCATGTAAAATAATGTACCTTATTTATATACACAGTGTTCACACACTTTCTGACCAATGAATTTATGATTTTTCCAGTTGTTTGGGAAGATGTCAGCGTAAAGATTTTCTTAAAAATAATAATAATAAAAAGATTATATATATATATAAATGATTATTTATAAACAATTATACTAATTATTATAGTCTAAATTATATTACTCTGTAAGACTTGAGTTTAACTACACAGAGCCGTTGTTCACTGACGAGCTAGTTAAATATCGCATGCGATTTATCGTGCAGCCCTAATTAATATGTAATAAATAAATAAAATAATAATAATAATTATACATATACATTTATTATATTTAACATTCTTAAAATAAGATGCTGAAAAAAATTGTGAGTGGCATAGATAGCCAAAAAATAATTTATATTTCAATATGTTCATTTTGACGGCATACTGATTTTCTAAATGCATTTTTTAGAACAATTCTACTCAGAAAAAGTGAAGAACTCAGAACCAAGCATAGCTAGAGAAATGAAACTGAATATAAAATTGCTTATAGAAAAACATGGAACCCTGTAAATAAACAAAGAAACAAATAAGTAAATAAATAAAATTATAATATTAATTATACCTATACATTTATTATATTTAACGCATCATTCTTAAAAATGTGGAGCTCATGGCGCAAGATGCTGAAAAAACAACGAGAGGCATATATAGCAAACAAAAGGTGTATTTTATATACGTTTTCATTTTATATGAACACATTTTGCACTTTATGCTCACTTTTCAATGTATTTTTATTACCTAATAATACTTTATAAGCTAATGATTTTATAATAGATCACATTTTTTTCTATTTAGTTTTTTCTAATCTCTCCGTTCTAGATTCTGTTGCTAAAAAAGTTTAAAACAAGCACATCTGACAGTCCTATCCGGTGCAGGAGAGCGTTCAGATGCGATCTGACCCTGAAGATAGCGAGGATGAGAATCACATGATGAAGCAGAAATACTGCGACACTCCTGCAACTTTAAAAGTGACAGCAGAGAAACATGCTCGGAAAGAAAACAAGAGCAAAAGTCTTTCCCTGCGTGTGGGTTTGAGACGACTGCAGATCTTTAGAGAGACGCACGCCGCAGTCTTACCTCGCTTCCCTCATTCACAGCTACTCCAGAGTTCATGGTCCCTAAACTCCCGGAGCTAAGCGCGTTTCCGGAGACGGTATTCCAGCGGCAGACGGCAGACGCCCGTGGCTGGCGAGAAACGCGTCTGTTCTCAGGTTCCTCCCGCTTCTGTAATCCACACGCACCGCTGCCGGCTCATCCTCCACACAATCGCAATCCCAACGCTAATCCACACGAGAGACCACTAAATCCACGCTCCGCACATTCCTCGAGCCAGCCAGAGACTCTAGCAGCAGCAGCAGAGCCACACCGCTCTGATCGAGAGAGAGAGAGAGAGAGAGAGAGAGAGAGAGAGCTCCTCGGGGCCTCAGGCCGTCAGATTCCCCTCGGCTGGAATTTGATCAGTCACTTCAAGCTCTCGACCTCCGCCCTCATGCTAACGCTGCTCTGCTCTCAGCCGCTCACTTCTACACTTACAGTAAATACTATATAAATAAATCATCCTGACACATCAAATGACTCGATTAATGCTGTGTTTGATCATCTATAATTTATAATTATTTAATAAGAATTAATG
>NW_015547640.1:114698-137152 GCF_001515605.1 Sinocyclocheilus anshuiensis
ACACACACATACATACAACAGGTCTTTCTGGTCCTCGAATCTGATTGGCTGATAAGAGTGCGATATTACAGTGATATCAGAACTCCAACAGCCGTTTCACAGTTTGTAATCATAATCGTATCACTCCGCTTGCGATACTTCTTACAGCAAGTGTCATGGCGACGCCCAAATCCAGTATCATTTTATAAATAGTACTGTTTTTGTGTCACAGAATGTAGTTTTAAGAGGTTTTCAGGCAAGAACGTACTTGTTTATAGTTCAAATAAGCAGTTTATTAATAAAGATAAAGTATATTATGTGTGTCGAGGTTTTCGGACATGTGAGCTCCAGATCGTCAGCGGCCGATCTGTTGGCATCAAATCGTGAGGTGCTCTCTCATGAACCCGCAGAGAGAGCGCCTCACCTCGGCCAGATCTTCTGGAATTTACCGCTGGCTCTGATGTCTCTGTAGTGATTACACATGAGATATAATCCATTATGGGTAAATCTAACGGTTGTCTTTGGTCTCATTAATCTATTATTTGTTCTAGAGAAGATAGTTTTGGCAAAATCTCATGTTTATGTAAATTCAATGCTGTATATCAGAGCGCTGCCTTTGTACTTTTGACTGAATTGCCTAGCAACTTTTATGATGGCTGTTGATTTTTTGTGGTGTTTATTACATATTATTATTCAATAAATAATATTTATATAAATAATAGTATTTAATAATAGTGTTTAGTATTGAGAAATGGTGTGTTAGTGATGGTGATTTCAGTTACATTGTTCTGCCATTAGATGGCGACAGGAGTGAGTCAGCAGTAAAGACTTTTACATTGGAAAGTTATAAACGCTATAAACGAAAGTTATTTTTATTTTCAACAACAGCTTGACGCAGCGAACAAATGCACTGAGCAGCAAAATCTCCTTTAACAGATGAAAGAATATTAACGTTACGACAAAGATATCGCTTTCCTCAGCGGACATTAAAACCTTCTGACTTCTTTATGGATCTTATATATGCACAAACAGCTTGTAACACTCCAAAGACAAAGGAAAACTTGAAATCTTGGGGTCGAAATAAAAAATATATATATAAAATAATGTTTAAATTAACGCTGTCAAATGATTAATCGCGATTAATCGCATCCAAAATAAAAGTTTTTGTTTACATAATATATGTGTATACTGTGTATATTTATTATGTATATATAAAGACACACACATACAGCATATATGTTGAAAATATTTACATGTATTTACATATTCATATAAATTATATCATATAAATATATTTAATATATAAACGTAACATATTTTTTTTAAATATATACATGCATGTGTGTATTTATATATACATAATAAATGTACAAAGTACACACACATATATTATGTAAACAAAAACTTTTATTTTTGGATATGATTAATTGTGATTAATCGTTTGACAGAACTAATTTAAATGCATATGTATTTACATATAAATACATAAAATAAATATACAAATGTGTAAAAAACTTATTGAATAATGTTGCATTATATACAAAATAAGTACAATAAATAAATATTGCATTTATATATTTTAAATAAATAAATAAATAAATATTATACTCCCAAAAATGCCATAAAATACCATAAAAGCACCATTTAAAAGAATCATAAAGGTCATTATTCATTATTTGCTGTTTTTAAAGTCAGATTCACACTTCCACACATTCAAACAAACTACAAAAAGATGCAAAGCACCAGATTAGACATTAATAATCCAAAGTGACCAAAGACAAACAAACCTAATTTCAAACCGAAATGGAATTTATAAGAGTTTTTTAAATTATAACTACAGTAGGCTCATATAAAAATAAATACATATATAAATCTTACATAATATAGCAAGTTATATATAACTAGTATGTTAATGTACGTTTTCATGCTTTTTGTCCTTTTTTGGACTTTTGGCCATGCCTTGGTCACCATTCACTTTCATTGTATAAAACAAAGCAGCATGAACATTTTGCAAAACATCTGCTTTTGTGTTCCACTGAAGAAAATCAGTCATACAGGTTTGAAACGACATGAATGTGGATAAACGATGACAGACAGACTGATCATTTTTAGGCGCACTGTCCCTTTAACACCCAGCCTATGATGGTTTATTCGTGTTTGCTCATTGTTTTCCTCATGCTGGCTGAGATCCAGAACTTTCTCTGCCGTTTCTCTGGCTGAGGCTCTTAAGCAGATTATATCGCTCTCCTGGCACAGACTCCGTGTAACAGACTTAATTATAGGTTTGTGTCATTGTGTTAGACGAGTCTTCATCAAACACTCTGTCAGAAGCAATGAAAAACACCATGCATCAATCTCACGGCAGCATTAGAGCGAGTACACAGATGGAGTCTGAACCGTGCTGGATTTACACGTCAAGACTGAGATGGGGTTGAGTTTATATGGGTAAAAAGAGTCTTATAGAGTAATATTGATGTTAAACGTGCCAGTGTTATATAATGAATTCAACAGCTCCCTCTAGTGAAGATGTAAGGTGGATCATTTCACCCCAAAATCTAAGTTTTGTCATCATTTGTGACCCTGGAGCACAAAACCAGTCATAAGGGTCAATTTTTCGAAATTGAGATTTATGCATCATATGAAAGCTGAATAAATAATCTTCCATTGATGTATGCTTTGTTAGGATAGGACAATATTTGGCCGAGATACAACTATTTGAAAATCTGGAATCTGAGGGTGCAAAAAAATCTAAATATTGAGAAAATCACCTTTAAAGTTGTCCAAATTAAGTTCTTAGCAATGCATATTACTACTAAGTTTTGATATTTACGGTAGCAAATTTACAAAATATCTTCATGGAACATGATCTTTACTTAATATCCTAATGATTTTTGGCATAAAAGAAAAATTGATAATTTTGACCCATACAATGTATTGTTGGCTATTGCTACAAATATACCCCAGCGACTTAAAACTGCTCCCAAAACACACTCCAGATCCATTACGACAGCGTTCACATTCATGCACATCATCTCACGGCTATAACACACACAAACACACTCCAGGTCTGATATTTTTGGTTTTGAAAACCAAATTCCCTGCTAGAGAGAAGAAAAGAGAAACCAAATGCAAAAATACTCTGATGAATAATTCATGAACGTACTGAACCCTGTCAGCATCTCATATACTACACTTGCTCAATATCAATATTACTGACAATAATGCGTGCGTGTGTGAGTGTGAGTGTGTTTCCGAGGGCAGGAGAGGAAACAGTATTCACATTTATCATTGCTTTCATCTTTTCATCTGTCCTCTAAAGGATAAAACACACGTCTGGCCTTTTAAACGAGCAGCGTTCACAACGGCTGAAGAAAAACTGCTTGAAGCAGCACAACTGCATCTGAAGGACATGAAGGTGAGGGAGACGGTCAACCTGCGGCAAACTCAATATATAATGAGGCTACAGAACCAAATGAGACAAACTAGCACTATATGAAAATGAGCAGTTTTCTGTCCTCACCTAAAGCAAATATATGTGTCATTTCTGAGCCACCAGCAGGAAAAATCAAAGAAAACTAAAAATAATAACAATAATGCACCACTCAAAAGACTGGAAACACGAAGACATTTTTATAAAGAAGTTCATCATTCTGGTCAAAAATTACACATTTAATTAATAAAAACACAACCAAAAACATTAATACTATAAATGATTGCTGTTTTCTATTCATAAACACTATAAAATGCAGTTTTCTTTTTCATCTGAATATTTTTTCCCCAAATGTACTTGTATAGCACACAGTACACATTTACACATTGTTTCAAATCAGCCCATAAAACTTTTTTTTTTTTTTGGCCAAAATATATTTTTTAAATGTACGCTAAATAAATGTTGCAAAAAGTGGAGCTCAATGGAATATATTTTTGCAATTGAAAATATATTTAGTTTCAACCTTCATATACCAAAGTATATTTGAAAATTTATTTCAGGGAGCCTACTGAAAATATATCATATCATACATTAAATATATCATATATATTTATCATATAAATATATAAATGCAAATGTGATGAAAAAATAGCCTAACAGAGATCAAAAATAGATTTCTAATAATTGAATAATGCTTCACTTTTATATTTTGTAATGTTTTTGAAGCATTATAAAGCATATTTCTTGCTGATTTTTATTCAAATGACTTATATGTTCATAGAAGTAACAAATAAAGATTATGTTCAAAAGTGATGTATGTGAATGTATTTTCTCAAATTGAAATAATTTGGGAAATAACATAGGGAAGATAATTAAATATATATATATATATATATATATAATTAAAAAGAATAAGGGATGTTTTTATGCTTTTAAAAAATACATTTATATTTTTAAAATACATTTCCAAAAAAAAAAAAAAAAGTCAAAAATATTTTAATAAATATATTTTGAATACACTTTTTTCCCCAAAATAACCTGTACAATAAATGTCTTTACTCTTTTCAGTAATATTTTAATATATTTAATGCATCCGAGGTGAATAAACATGTCAGTTTCTTTCTAAAACACAAATGTCTTAATATTAGCAGATTCTGAATAGTGGTGTGTTTATACACACATCAGCATTATGTTCTCTAGATATGCAACATTTGTTATTAAAGGGGTCATATGATGCGATTTCAATTTTTCCTTTCTCTTGGTGCATAAAGAAGATCTGTAAAGTTGCAAGGTAAACTACAGCAAAAAACAGCATGAATGCAACCTCAACAAAACATCACTGCAATCCTTCACAAACTCATAACGGACATTATTTCTGTGCTAAACAGGCAGTTGACCAGAGTTCGTCTTAATAATAAAGAAATAAAACAACACTGAGCAGCAGAAAATCCCAAAGCACTGCTTCTGAAATACAACATCCACACATAAAAACAGCTAAAATGGTCTTCTAAAAGCAGAGAAGTACAAATAAACCTGCAGAAGCATGTAAAGAGTCAAACAGAGGTGCAACACGCTGGTGATGTCCTCTCTAATGATTCGGTACAGCTTTACTGCGGTAACCGGATCGGCTGTATAACGGCTGTACATCAGCAGAGCGGAGCTGTTAAAACATCACATGACACCAAACACATTCCTGCATCACTATAAACACACGCGCTCTCTGACGTCACCTACACTAATACATGCCATATGTCAGAGCAGAGCAGCCCAGAGTGTTTCTCATTTATAAATGTTATTCATAAAATATTGATTTACTGATTTTATTATTAACATTTAATAATGAACATAAATATAAAACATGCATAAGAAACCGTATTAGTAGTAGTAGTAGTATTAATAATAATAATAATAATAATAATAAAAAATGTAATTAATGAAAACATTTTGTTGCTGCAATGAAAAATTGAGAATCATCACAGAGAATGATGAGAACTACATAAAATCTCAGAAGAAAAACATGTGAACAGTAATGATAATATAGAGGGCAAATGTGCTTAATTGTTATAAAAATATACATTGCAATCAATCTCAATGGCTTTACACAAAATATAACTTTGGATCAAAACAAACAGCAGTCGCACGTTTTTCACTTGCAGTCCAAAGCAGCAGACGCTGAACAAGAGAGCACTGATGAGCAGATGTTACCACTAGCACTTCATTCATCTTCATTTATGACTTCAAGCACTCTTAGGCCAAACAACATCAGATATTCAACTCATCTTTATGACCCTCATGCCTTCAAATCAGATGTTAAAAGATCTCATCAGGAAATTAAACTGCCTTCAGTGAAAAAAAGACCAAAGAAAGCCGTGAAACCACTGAAATAGACACACTGCGGGACAGAATCAGCAGTGCTCGCATTCATGAGTAATAACCTCACAGCGCCACATACAGACTCACTAACACACTGCATCGAGCTTCAACGGTTTCTGGAGATTCATCTTTCATATTCAGTTCTTCAGATCAGTGTTTCGCTCTTTATGAGTAAAGCTCACAAAAACAAGTAAAGGTCACATTTCCACCACATAAGAAAAAAATATGCTCTGTTAAGTCAAAATTACGAGATACTAATTCATAAATGAGATCCAAAGTTGAAATTATGACATACTAAATTGAAACTGAGGCGAAAAAATTAAATTATGACTTGTTATGAATTCCGATAATCTCACAGTCATAATTATGATAAAAAAAAAGTTCATTTAAAAATTCTGAAATAAATATTAGTGCTGTCAAATGATTAATCGCATCTAAATAATCTCACAGTCATAATTATGATTAAAAAAAAGTTCATTTAAAAATTCTGAAATAAATATTAGTGCTGTCAAATGATTAATCGCATCTAAAATAAGTTTTTGTTTACATAATATATGTATGTGTGCTGTGTTTATGTATTATGTATATATAAATACACACACACACATTCAGTATATATTTGGAAAATATTTACATGTATATACATTTATATATCTATATTATTATAATTTATATTATACATAAATATAGTTAATAAATATAAAATTTTTCTTAAATATATACATGCATGTGTTTGTATTTATATAAACATAATATATATACACAGCACACACACATATATTATGTAAATAAAAACTTTTATTTTGGATGCGATTAATAACTATGAATTAAATATTAGTTTTTGCTTTATCTCAAAATTTCAACTGTCATCATTTCGACTTTTAACTTACACATGATTTTCTTTTCATTTGGTGGAAATAGGCTCTCATACATTTTTGCCCCAAAAATCAAACAAAAGAAATTAAAAAGATGTAATATGTTTAGCCTAATTTAATGACCATTCTCAATAATCTCAATGATGCTTATCATTTTCTCACTACTGTAATAAAGTATTTTTATAAATTCTGTAATGAAGCATTAATGCGAACGCACCCTGACCTTCTGCCGAAAAGCTGATAAAAATAAACCTATAAGTGAGTGTGCAGTTTTATATCTTTCTGTAAAAAGTCCTTAATGCAATGGTTTTCAAAGAAAGCAGCAAAAATTAAATGCAGTACAAGAAATACTACTCAAAGGTTAATTTAAAAAAAAAAAAAAAGAAGCATTTTTTAAAGTTACTTTAATGGTTATTTATAATATTATTATTATTATTATTAATGTTGCCATAATGAAAATCCACTGAGAATCAGCACTGACAATATGTACCATAATTACAATATATAGGTTAAATGTTATGAAAATAATGTCACTGGACGCTGAGCATTTGTTGAATCACGCACGGTTAAAACAAAGGGGTTGAATAACAAACATGCGATCCATCAAACTTGCATCGCACCAAGATTCCCAGCAGTTCATCACTATAATGCAGTAACCACATGAAATCAATTGATTCTTGCCAGTTCTAATCAAAGGCAGCTGTTAAACAGCGGTCAGACTCACAGTATTGGCCAGTTCCAGGCAGCTGGGATGCTGGGACAGGAGCTTGTGAAGTCCAGCCGAAGGCTCCAGAATGCTGGGCTGATCCAGGAGTTTCTGGAGTAACGCGGAGCTCTGCTGCGGAGCATGTGTTTGTGTCGGAGACCGCAGGTCTTGAGCTCCAGAATCAAACTCCCAGCTCTCACGAGCGCCTGCGTGAACAAACAAACACCACAGATTGAATTAACACAGAATATACACTACCGCTCAAAAGTTTGGAGACTTGTAATGTGTTTTAAAGAAGCCTCATCAAGGCTGCATTTATTTGATCAAAAATACAGAAAAAAACAGTAATCTTGCAAAATGTTATTACAATATAAAATAATGGTTTCTATTTGAATATCCTTTAAAATATAATTTATTTCTGTGATTCAAAGCTGAATTTCCATCATCATTACTCCAGTATAAAGTGTCACATGATCTTCAGAAATCATTCTAATATGCTGATTTATTATTAGAATTATCAACAGTTGTGCTGCCAAATATTTATTTGGAAACTGTGATACTTTTTCAGGATTCTCTGATGAATGAAAAGTTAAAAAGAACAGCATTTATTCAAAATATAAATCTTTTCTAACAATATAAATCTTTGCTATCACTTCTTATCAATTTAACACGTCCTTGCTGAATAAAAGTTTGAATTTCTTTCAAAAAAAAAAAAAAGAATAAAAATGTACTGACCCCAAACTTTTGAACTGTAGTGTATATTGTTAGAAAATATTTATATTTTAAATAAATGCTCTTCTTTTTAAATTTTTATTCATCAAAGAATCACAGTATCACAGGTTCCAAAAAAATATTAAGCAGCACAACAGTTTAATAAATCAGTGATAATAAATCAGCATATTAGAATGATTTCTGAAGATCATGTGACACTGAAGACTGGAGGAATGATGCTGAAAATACAGCTGCGCATCACATAAATAAATTACAGCTTAACAAATATACACATAGAAAATTGTTATTTTAAATTGCAATAATATTTCGAATTTTTATTGTGTTTTTGATCAAATAAATACAGCCTTGCTGAGCAGAGGAGACTTCTTTTAAAAACACTAAAAGTCTTAAACTTGATTATACTGTGTGACCTGATCGTACCTCTGATGTACACAGTCACACCACTGAAATCATAATAATATTTCACAATATAAAATTTTTTCCCTGTATTTTTGATCAAATAAATGCAGCCTTGATGAGCAGAAGAGACTCCTGTAAAAACATTAAAAACTGTTCTGATCCCAAACTTTTGACCGATAGTGTATATATGGGATGTTTACCCAATTTCTAAAAAAAAAAAAAAGTCTTTGTTAAAGAGCCACAGACCAAATCAAAAGCAAAAAAGTATTTGAAAAAAAAGGACAAAAATACAAGTCTGTGAACTTAATTATGGAAAGAAGTACAATCCCATGAACCAAGTATTTGAAAAAAAAAAGGACAAAAATTCAAGTCTGTGAACTTAATTATGGAAAGAAGTACAATCCCATGAACCATTGCAAATGACAAAAAATTATGGAGGAATATAAAACTGTCAATTTAAAATTGTTGATGATGTATATAGAAAACAGTATATTATACATATATATATATATATATTGCTTACTGTAAAATGGGCAAATAAATATAAAAATATTTTAGTATTTTGAGAGTGCAGGGAGATTGAATCTATTATGCCAAAATCATGGGTAATCTATTTATTTTTATTTTTGGCCAGGAATTCTTCTATTAAATATGATTATTTAAAGAACAAAAAACTAGCTTCAATAAAAGCATAAACCATCAATTAACAACCTCAGAGCTCATAGTAGGTCTGTCTTTAAAATAATTGTTATTTGCATATGGAACTGATTTTTAATACAAAAATTCTACTGTTGCACTCTATATTTTTGTCCATTAATACTAATAAAATGTGTGATTTTTAATTTAAAATATACTGTTGCACTTTAGATTTTCTGCCAATTATTGCTAATACGAATGGTGATTTTTAATACAAAAATTATACCATTCCACCCTATATTTTTGTCCATTATTGCTAACAAATTGTGATTTTGAAGGTAAAAATGATACTCTTGCACACCACATGTTTGTCCATTATTGCTACTAAAAAGGCATGGTTTGTAATTTAAACATTTTTTAACTGTAGCACTCAATATATTTCCCCATTATTGCTAATAAAAATGTGTGATTTTTTTAATACAAAAATGTCTGTTTGTCCATTAATGCTTCTAAAAAAAGTGTATACTAATTTGTTACACACAAAAATGGTCCTTTTTAAAGTACATAACATGCAAGGCAATTTCCCTGAAAGACAATGATTAATTAATATATACAGTCAAACCAAAATTTATTCAGACACCTTCAATATTTCTCACATTATATGACATTTATATACATTATATATATAAAATATGAGAAGAACTCAGAGTTAAACTGTAATGAATTCTGTTGTCAGCTGTTAAATTTAAGAACACAATATGCAATTTAGCTCAACCAATTACCAAGCAGTGCTTCATTCTGTTCAGTCTGTGGTGTAAAAAGATCACATTAGCAATTAAAGAAAAAACACTTCAGCAAAACATGCTCAGCTCAAAGTGTCTGAATCATTTTGGTCCCAAATTTTTATCAGTTTTACTGGTAGACTTTGTGGGTATAATATGTCACAGTTTACTTTATTTTGCTATCCTCACTTACATAAATGAACTATAGTGTCCTGCACCAAAAATGATATCTGGTGTCTGAATCAATTTTGGTTTGACTGTGTATATTTCATAGAGATCTGGACAGGAGCCTCCTGGTAGATAAGACACCTAGACTGTTCTCGCTGCTGGAGGCCACACACTCGTGAGGTGTCCTCTTCTCCGAGTCGCTGGAGAGCAGCAATAGCTCTCCTTCTTCCTTGCGGATCTCGTTGACCAGCTGCATGCGGCAGCGTGTGAAGTCTTCGAAGGAGATGTTTCCTCGCTCGTCTGCGCCGAGCTGCCCCATGATCTCTGCCACCGAATCCTCCATGTTCAGCTGCCGGCAGACCATCAGCAGATCACTCCTGACCAAAAGACAGAGATGCTTGAGATTCAAGACAGAGGTAAAACATGCAATCAGATCATATTTAATACCAATTTGTACACGTGGGTCAAAGACAAAAAAGGGTTTAAGCATAAAAACAATAAGTGTAATACTACTTTAAATTGTTGTTGTTTTTCCCAAAAATTTAATTTAATTTAATTGCAATTTTGTTTTTCTGAGCAAAAAATAAATATCATAAATGTTTCCCTGATTTACAGAAGACACCCACTAAAATGTCATTCAGTGTAACAATATTGTCAGGCATATTTACAACACAGTATATATTTCCAGTTAGTAATTTTTATGCTTCATTTTTATTTCAGTTAGTTTCCTAGGCAACATTACTTTTTTTCCATCTAATATTTGTTTTATTTCAGCTTTATTTTTTAAAATTATTTTAATAGTTTTAGTTACTTTATTTTTATTGTAAATAAATGCATATTTATTTTATTTTGAATTTATTCAAATCTTTTAGATTTTTGTACTTTTTTTTTTACTCTGAATATTTAATTTTAAATAAATATATATTTATTTTAATAGAAATACATTTATATTTATCTATTTATTTTTAAATAAATATATATTTTTATTTTTTGTAATATTATATACAAATGTAATAATATATAAAATATATGAATATTTATTTTTCATTTTAAATGCAGTTATATGTACTTTCTTTGGTTCTGAATATTATCTATTAGAGCTGTCAAATCGATTAATCGCATCCAAAATAAGTTTGTTTACGTAATATATGTGTGTACTGTATATTTATTATGTATATATAAATACACACATACAGTATTTTTTTTTAAATATTTACATGCTTATATAATTATATTTTATATAAACGTATTTAATATATAAACATAACATGTTTTTCTTAAATATATACATGCATGTGTTTGTATTTATATACATATACACACACATATATCATGTATATTATACTTCATTAAATGGTGAAGAGACTTGTTGGCATTACAGTGTCTTTGTCATTTACTCTTTCATGTCAGAAGAAAGACCAAACTGCAAATGTAGAATGAGTGAGCTGTCAGATAGAGAAGAGATGAAAACGAAACGTAGGAAGAAGGAACAAAGAAGCCAAGCAAGAAAAGACAGAACACACAAACACAGAAAAGCTGAAGCGTCTGAAACGAATATTTCTCACAGTATTCTTCTAGATGGAGAAAGTTTCCTCATTCTTTGACCTCACATGTGTTTCCAGCATGACTAAAGGCTTTTATTCCATTCAGAGAAATCACTGCTGATCATCTGTCAATATTTAGCCGTTTGCGCAACTCTTTTCTGAGAGAATAAAGGCCAAATCACTGTCAGAAGAAAGACCAAACTGCAAATGTAGAATGAGTGAGCTGTCAGATAGAGAAGAGATGAAAACGAAACGTAGGAAGAAGGAACAAAGAAGCCAAGCAAGAAAAGACAGAACACACAAACACAGAAAAGCTGAAGCGTCTGAAACGAATATTTCTCAGACAGTATTCTTCTAGATGGAGAAAGTTTCCTCATTCTTTGACCTCGCATGTGTTTCCAGCATGACTAAAGGCTTTTATTCCATTCAGAGAAATCACTGCTGATCATCTGTCAATATTTAGCCGTTTGCGCAACTCTTTTCTGAGAGAATAAAGGCCAAATCACTGTTTCACAGAAAACACAAGCAATACGAGCTCATTCACTTTCTGTCTACCAGTGCGATTTCAGTAACTAATACTTAATAATACTATCATTTTTACTAAAATTGATTAACATTAAATTATAGCTTTAATATTAATGAAATTATAGCTTTTATTTTTACATTTTCAGGTTTCGTTTTAAAGTTTATTTTTTTTTAGTAATTTTGTTTTGTGCATTTGTCATTTTAATTAGTTTGTTCTTTTCAAATTGCTGAATTAAATTTTTATTTTAGTATATATTTCCAGTTAGTAATTTTTATGCTTCAATTTTAATTAATTTCAGTTAGTTTCCAAGGCAACATTACTTTTTTCCCCATCTAATATTTGTTTTATTTCAGCTTTATTTTTTTAAAGTATTTTAATAGTTTTAGTTAAGCAATAGTAACCCTGATAAACCTGAAATGTGTTTAAATACAGCTGCATTTTCTGATGGAAAATTGCATAACATAGTAAGAAAGAATATTTGCATTAAAACAAACAAAAAAAATTATATATATATATATATATAAAGATAATTACTAGCTGTCCAGAGCTTGAATAGTCAATTTTCTTTTGTTGTTCAGTCTATATTCTTGCAATTTTTTTGTGTATTAATGAAGAAAAAACAAGGTTTTATTTTAGTATTGAGATAATATTGTTCTAAATATATATATAAAAAAAATCTATATTTCTCTCTCTCTATATATATATACTGTATATCGTTTTGTTTTTAGTTTAGTTTTTATTTAATTTTAAAATGCTAGTAATTTATTTTTTTATTTTTATTAGTTACAAACACACACACACATATACATTTTTATTTCAGTTTTAGTTATTTTAGTGCATCAAGTTAAAATTAAAAGGAGAAATGTTGCTTTGGCAACTAGCTGAAATAAAATGTTTTTTTCATGCTTTTATTTCTATTAAGGTTTATTTCAATTAACAAACAGTTTTGTATAGTTTTAGTTCTAACCCTAGTGCAGTTGACCTCAAAAATACCGACACGAGTCAAACCCTTACAATTCCCGTTCTGATTTCATGAAGTCTTTAACAGCAGTGGTGTGTTTTGTAAGCGAATGCATCATGCAAATGTCCCCGTCGTTGTAGTTCGCTGAACTGAAATGGGATTGTGGACTGGAGAAAGATAAGACCTCTGTGGGACGGACTGAGGCGCGAGTTAAAGATGCAGAAATGGAGAGAGAATATCAAACACCTGAGAAACGCAGAGATCAGCAAAGACACGGCACATGCGTTTATTACTCGCACCTCCGTCTGAAAATGCATTGTGAAGCACAAAAATGCCTCTCAAAGTGGTACAAAAGCAATGTTCAGCAGACACTTCTTTATGATAAAATATGGGAATGTCATCATTCCACTGTAAAATACAAAAACACTGAGTATAACACAAAATCTTCGGTCCTAAGGTCTTTATTTGATGGTTTTGCTGATGTTGCTGTATCCGGCTCCCACACACGTCATCAGGACCTTCTCTCCTCCTTTCCGCTCATCTTCTCCGGGTTTCTGTTGCTCGATCTTGAACATGATCTGAAAGAAGTCTCGGATGTGTCTCAGGAACTCGACCCTGCATGGAAAACAGTGAGAGTTAGATGATGGTTTATAACAAAGTAAATCACAAAATATAAAGTAAAGAAATAAATAAAGAAATAATTTGAAAATAAAATGTAAATAAATGATTAAATCAAATAAATAATAAAAAATAAAAAATTAAATATATTAAAAATAAAAGTAATTTGAAACAATTAAACAAAAAGTGAAAGTATTTTATTTGTGTACCTGCATGTCATGTGACCATTAACCAACATTAGAGAACCGTTAAGGTTGTTAAATGATAGAAATATTAAATTCTGTTAGGACCAAGGGGTTTGGCTGTCAACAATGTTTTCGAATCCCTGATTTATTAATAATAATAAATAATAATAATAAGTTTAATTTATATAGCGCCTTTCCCAAGCTCAAGGACACTGCACAATGACGAAAGCAAATACATTCCTACATACATGGACAAGACATTTTCCAAGTCCAGAACATGTGGTTGCAGTTGCATACCACAGTAATAATACGGTATCAAAAAATTAAAATAAAAAAAAATTATTGTTAGTTTAAAATGAACAATCCTTATGATCTAAAGAAAACAGCATTATTCAAGACCACATTAAAAACAGCATTAATATAATGTAAAATTCTAATAAAAATACCAAAAAGGGGGGTTAATATAGTTAACTAAAATAAAAATTTTTTTTTTTTAAATAAAATAAATGTTAACTGAAAAAAAAAAAAAAAAAAATATTTCAGTAAGTTGCCAAGGAAGCATTTCTCATTTAGTTTAACTTGATGTACTAAAATAACTAAAGCTAAAAAAAAAAAAAACACTAAAAAGACAAAAAAAATTAAAAATGCCAAAAACAATAAAATGACTAAAACTAAAAAAAATTAAATATAAAAATTAATTAAAACTATTAATAAATACTATAATAGTATCTCAATGCTACTAAAAACACACTGATCAAAAGGCAAAATTGAGAAGATTTTTTAGGCATTTTTCAGCATCAATATCCTGCACACATATGAAGCTGGAGTCCACTGGAGGTGAGACACGTGTTGGCACCGTCAATCTTCAGTTATCATAGTACTGTACTTGACAGGCACACAGCACCGGTACCATGATAACTGAAGATGGACAATTCATGACGGCAGAGAGAAAACTGCTGGATACAGACACAAACGGAACGTGACAGATGGAATATTAGCACTGAGAAAAAGACAGTTCTGGATGCCACAATTGTATATGCATTAAAAAAAAGGAAGAGCATCCGCGTCAAATGGCACCAAGCTTATGGGATTAGATCTCTGCCACAATTTCATTTTTGTTGTGATTGGTTGTCAAGGCAGCCAATCAGAATTTAGCAGCCTCGTCTCTGATTGGCTGGAATTATGGCATATTGTAACGCTGGGTTGTGTTGAGCAAGCGAGCCTTTGGCATTTAGCGAGCACTGAGGGCAGGCATCAAGGGAGCAAGCTAGTGAAACATTGCACGCGCAAAAGAGAAGGTCTGCACACATTCAAAAGCTTATTTTAAATGCAAAATTTATTTTAGTGCGCTCGAAATACTTTCTTCTTTGCGAGACGAATATTTTCTCCACAAAACTCAGATTGCGTGCGTGCTAAATGCACTTTTGTGCGCTCAAAATATGATCTTTCGCGTGCAGAATTGTGGCAGATATCTAACCCCATACAAGCTAACAGTAAAAGTAAAGATGGAAGTCTTTCTGCATCACATGGAAAAGTCACAAGCAGTTTGAAATGACATTTGATATTTTTTGTAATTTATGTTTACTTGAATACGTGATAGTTATGTCAGATGCTTGAAAAACACGTCACGATTGTGTGTGTATGTGAGTGCTCACGTGTAGGGTGAGAGGGGTCCTAGCAGTGTTTTAGACACATCTTGTTGGCCTAACATCATGTACAAGAGAGCCAGACTCTGATTGGTCGAATCCACACAGCCGCCCTGGAAGAGAGAAAAAAATTAGAATAAAGGTCAGAATCAATGGGGTCAAAGCAGGGTTATTAGAGTTACATGAAACTAAAATAAAAACAAAAAAAACTTTCTTAAAACTAAATGATCAATAACTGAAAATTATTTTAATTTAGCTAGCTGCCAAGGATATTGTTTTCATTTAGTTTAACTTGATGTACTAAAATAACATACTAAACTCAAACAAAAATTCATAAAAAAAACTTGATGTACTAAAATAAAAGGTGAAACTAAAATTAATAAAAATTGATGCATTAAAATAAAAAGCTATAAAAAAACTTGATATACTAAAATAAAAGCTACCAAAATTAACAAAAACTAACTAAAATATATAAAAAAAAACTTAAATGAAATAAAAATGAATACTAAACAAACATTTTTAAAACTATAGACAAAAAAAAAACTAATAGAAAGACAAAAACAATTACAATTTGAATGAAAATTGACAATATAAAAACTAATTATGACATTAATGAAAGCTATAATAGTATCTCAACGAACCCGAAGTAACACTGGCTCAAGGTTTGGCTGGTAAAAAGTGTTTCTCCATCGACAGTCGTTCACAAGCAGTCGTCAAAACGTCAAGCTTTAGTGGCTCTGAACGTGAAGCTCACACACCGCTAACTATCTGAACACACGCTCATCCTCGTGTAAACCACACACTGCCGCTTTAAATGGAGAACGTGTGGGATATTCAGGAAAATGTTCCTCAAACACGGATCTGCATCTCAGTCTGAGCCTGAAGAGCTCCTCTAAATCTGATGAATTCATCACCACATTAAACATCGATCCTGTGCACTGTAAACCACAAATGCAAATGACATAATTCAAGTTTGATCCACATGCAAACATTTTAAAATCCACTTTAACTCTCACAAAGAACCACAGCACAACTTTACCATGATGCTTTCATATGCAGTCCTCCATGGCACTGAATGATTAGAATATTCATATGCATTATGGCATTAACAATGTACTTTCAAGTATAACATAAAAAAACATTATAGTATCTTTATGTGAAGCGTTTAGCAACATGACTAAAAAACTGAAGAGTAAAACATTTGCATTTATAATGAAAACATTGACAAAAATTTTTTGAAAATAATTACTGTTTTCAAACAGGTTTCAAACACTCCACCTGTCTGCCACTGGTTAAACAAACCAGTAGTCCCGCCCCCAACTTCCTGTCAGCCCGTTTAAAAAAAATAAAAATAAACTCCTATTCATAAAATATATACATTTTAATAATTTTAATAATTATAAAAAAAAATAAAAATAATAAAATTATGTTGGCCTGTAAAAAAAAAAAATTTATTTTAAGGTGTCCTTGTCACACGTTACATGTACTTACTATTATAATAACACTTAATTATGCAAAATTACATGCAAGTAACCCTAAACCAAACCCTAACCATAAAGTACATGTAGTTAATATTACTTAGTACTTAAATATATAATTACACTGTAACAAGAACACCTTAAAATAAAGTGTAACCAAATAATAATATAAAAATAATAAATGTTAATAACTAAAAGTATTAATACACTGCTACTAAGTAATGCACGTTATGTGCAAAATTAAAGAAATAAGCGAAACAAGTCTAGCAGAAACAATTGCAACAATAAATCAGGTCTTTTAGTTCATGAATATGACAAAATAGTGCTTTTATACATAGTCCTACACAGTACTGAATGATTAGCATACTCGCATACATTATGGCTTAAAAATGATCTACATAAGAAAACGATTTTATCGATAATATCTTTATCGTTCATTACAGTAGCACAAAACAGAAAGGTCTGAGCCATCGACATTCATGAACAAACTCAGAACATCAACCTGGACACACAATTAACTAAAATACATAACTGTACGTCCTCATTTAAAGAGACAGTGACGTGTTTAGGAACATTACATTTGCATTAAGAATGAAAAACTAAAAAGATTTTAAACAAGTCATCCTCACCGAGAAATGAGACTCCAATAAGACGAAAGGGATTGATTTGATGGTCTAATGCTGTACTTTTTGTTTCATGAATCATGATGGATGAGAAACGCTCGGAAACTTTCCCATAATGCCTGGTGGAAAAGTCCCAAACATTTAGCTCCATGAGCTTTAACGAAGGTGAGACTCGCTCTCCACGTGATGCTCCTGTCATATTCACCAATTAACATTACATTATATTGTAGTAAGCAACATTTTGAAAGTTTCTGAACTTGATTTTCTTTATCCAAATGAAGAACCAATTTTTGCCGTGCAGTTTTTCTTGTAAAATACATTGATTAGATTGTTAAAGTCAATATGGAATGTTTACAAAAACAACAACAACACACTGAAATTATCTACAAAATAAAGTTTTTAAAAAGTCTATGTTTAGCAGTAACACCTGATTTAATTGAAGAGAAATTGTGAATTATACTGATAAAATATTCATGTATTCATGTAACACAAATAGTAGAGAAAGTGCTAGCAACACCAAGGTCATGGGTTCAATTTCCAGGAAATGCATGATCTGATTAAAAAAACATTTGCAGTGTAAGTCACTTTGGATAAAGGCGTCTGCCAAATGCATGAATGTTAATGTTAATGTAATTATGAAGCCGCACACTGAACGTCTTTGTCAAACCTGCATAACAACCGGCTGCATGTTTTCGAAACATGAGATCTCCAGAAACATCCATCTGTGCTCAGAATCGAGCGTTTCAGAAGAAAAATGTATCTTTATTAATGCTTCATCAGCAGCAGAGCCAAAATATATCAAATTACAAAAGACATTTAAAATGAATACAAAACTAAATTGATTTATTTTTTTCTTTCTTTATTCATTTTTTTTATATAAACGTAGCAGCTAAACATATCAAAGTAAAAACATTCCCTAAGAAACAAGAAATGATATGCTGCATTAAGAAAATTAAGCCTAATTTAGGGTCATTAGGAATATAAAATAACTGAAACTGAAATAAAAATAAATAAAAACTATACACATATAAAAAAAAAACAGAAGATATAAAAGTAAAATTCAAAACGATCAAAGTATCGCAATGAACATTTAATATTGATTAAGCATTTTTTTCGTAATGAATATCATACTGTCTGATCTAAATGTTTTAGCTTAGCCTAAATTAGACTAAATAATATTACGTTTTACCAAAACGAAATGTAATATATAAATAATATTAAAATTACAAATTACATAAAAGATATTTTATTTCTGCATTGAGAATTTTTGGGTAAAATGTGTTTCATTATCGTGAAAACAATGTGAATACTAAAGTTAGCCTTCATTTTTTCATGCGAAATATTATTCTGATTTTGCAGTGAAATATGACAGTTGTAAACAAAAATGAAAATAAAATGATATAAAATAGTCATAAAAATAAATAAAAAATAAAAATATACAAACTAAAATAGTAATATAAAAATAAAAACAATGAAAAATACTAATTACTTGCTACTTAGTTAAGCATTTCATGTGCAAAATCAAAGAAATAAACATAAAAATTTAAATAAAATTATATAAAATTACATTTTACCATGGTATAAAAAAACGAAATGTAATATATAAATAATATTAAAATTACAAATTACATAAAATATACTTTATTTTTGCATTGAGACTTTTCTGGTAAAATGTGTTTCATTATCGTGAAAATAATGTGAATACTAAAGTTAGCCTTAATTTTTTCATGCAAAATATTATCCTGATTTTGCAGTGAAACATGACGGTTCTTGATGAGACTCATGTTTGTGTCCACTGACAGCAGTCGATACTCTCGTACCCGCTGACACAAACAAGGACACATTGTGTCAGTGACCGTACAGCTCTGCCAAAACACACTCAATACAAACAAGAGTATGCGTCATTCAGAAAACTGCTGAAAATAACCGCACTCATTCGCAAAAACACAAAAACAACATCTGGGAGTGCTGGGCGATCAATGACTGGCTGCTGAAAAAAAGCCACTTAACCATAACAGAACTCATGAAGTCTGATCCTCAGCAATTCATTTTGACAAGTGAAGATAAAAATAAAAGTCCAAAATTATGCTATTGTGTTATTAACATGTTTGGGTATCAAGAAAAGGTTTAATTTTTGAACAAAAACACTCCCATAACTCCTGCACTGCCAAGACAAATTCAGAGTAAATGAAAGATTGCTCATATGACAACATGCTAAAAACAACCATTTCTTTTTTTAATAAAAAGCCTTTTAAAGCTGAAGTGTGTTGTTCCTGCTATACAAAATATCGCGAAAATAATGACTAATTTCAAACAGGTTTTTAACACTGCACCTGTCTGCCATTGGTTGAATAACAAGTAACCCCACCCCCAACATCAAAACATTAGCTGCTAGCATTCATATATAGCCTATATTCTAATGAATAAATAAATTATAAAATCAAATATAAAAATAAAAAACGTGCTTTTATTAATACCTACAAGTATTAATAACCTGCCACTCATTTATGCATTCCATGATGTGCAGAAATCAAAGAAATACACAAAATTAATAAAAAAAAAATTACATTAATAAAAAAAATAAAGCAATCGTAAAAAATAAAAAGAACTTGCAAGTATTAATAACTAGAAGTACTAATAACTTGCTACTTAGTTATGCATTTCATGTGCAAAATCGAAGTAATAAACAAATCAAATCACAAAAAAAAAATATAGAAAAATAAAAAGGACTTGCTTGTGTTAATAAATAAATGTACTAATAACAAACTACTTAGTTATGCATTTCATGTGCAAAATCAAAGAAATAAAAATAAAAATTAAATTAAATAAAATAGTAGCAAAAATACATAAAAATACACAAAATAAAATAGTAATAATATAAAAATAACAATTAAAAATACTAATTACATGCTACTTAGTTAAGCATTTCATGTGCAATACCAAAGAAATAAGCCTAAAACAAGCCTAGCAGTGACATAATAAACAAGGTTTTCTTAATGAATATAATATATTAAAATAATTTCCCCTTAATATTAGCACAATATTGAATGTTTTAAAAATGCATTCACTGAAGTGCATTAAAAACAAAACACGCTGAACATGCAGATAGTAATCTTTTTCCATTTAAAAACAAAATAAATCTACATTTTTGAATTCGTAAAGAGAGCATAAACTCACATCATGTTTTCCAGTTCATCCAACTGCAGCACAATCAGAACTAGTCTGCATTCAGGAGCTGTTTACTACAGAGACCGACCACCAGCTACTGATTAACCTCAACACAAACACACACACACACACAAATGCATGCATGCACTCAGTGGCTGTTGTGTGCAATCAGCTAGCGCCTTCAAATATTAACAGCCCTAAAAAGACACCCTATAACGCCCCTGCCACCCAGAACACAGAATCAGCCCATTTTAACTCACGTCACATGCCTCACAGCGAGAGAGACCGGTGGTGCTTGTGTTCTCCGTGTGCACACTATGAAGGGAGCGTATGCTGAGTGTTTATCTGGTGTCTGTACAGTGAGTTACAGTGGATTACGGTTAGACGGCTGTAATCCCCTTTAGCAGAGCGGATCTAATCGCTGCGGCCCACCGGCTCTCTCACTCGTTCTCAATCACAAACACACACTTTCTCATACAACAACCTCACACCTCTCATAATGAGATGTGACAGACAAGCATCTATTTCCCAGCATGCCTCTGCACCAGGACAGTGTAAACAAGCCAAACCGCACTTCGATTAAGACTCTTTCTATCCAAATGAAAATGTGAGCAGACAAACACTTTTCAGAGTAATGATCAGACCTTAGAACTTTTTTAAAGTTTAAAACACCCCCTTCATCTGTCATTGGTCAAACAAACAGGTAGCCCCTCCCCCAAATCAACCCATTGGTTGAAATAATGATGTCATGTCTCTGTCTGCCATTCAAACAAAAACTCTATTGACACTGCTAATGATGCAGGAATTACAAACAGTTTAATTAAAATTAATCAACATTAAAATATCTGGTAACACTTTACAAAAAAAAAGACTAATTTGTTCCTTTATTTACTTTTTTTTCATAAAACAGTTTTTTTTTTTAATACAAATATTTATTTAATGTGTGAGTGTGTGTTTGAGTGTGTATGTGCGTGTGTGTTTATTTGAAAGTTGTGAGTGTGTGTTTGAAAGGTGTGTGAATGTGTGTGTGTGTGTGTGTTTGAGGTGTGTGTGTGTGTGTGTGTATGTGAGAAAGGAGTGTGAATGTGTGTGTGTTTGTTTAAAAGGTGTGTGAATGCATGTGTGTGTGTTTGTTTTATGTGTGTGTGTGTGTGTGTGTGTGTGTGTGTGCGTGTGCTAGTGGTTGAACGACTTCTGATTTTTTGAAGTCGACTTTTATGTGATTAAAGTCGAGTCGAAGTCGACTAGTCGCTGATGACGTCATTAATGAACAAATAAGTCTGGAGCTGTGACAAACACCTTGTGCACAGCTATGGCATATGACACAGCGCTGCCCACACAGCTATTGCTCCTATAACAGCTCATTTTCATCAGTTCTTTTGTCTTTGGGTCGTTATATTTCTCACAGATTTCTGCTCGGTCTAAATCAGATACAGATGAAGCAGCACAGTAAAGATTACATTAATATGAATGCATTAGTGAGAGCGATTGCGTGTGTGAATTAATTCTACCTGGCAGCGTCTCTCTACTAGTAGTGAAGCTGTGGGATTTAGTTATTAAGAAATATATGCTAGAACTATTCAGTTTCTAAGCTATTTTATTGAGAAATCACAGAACAGTGTTGA
>NW_015547640.1:137228-140602 GCF_001515605.1 Sinocyclocheilus anshuiensis
GCGCTTTCAGAGTATGCATTTATTTGTCATTTTAACTGTTTGGAAACTGAGCGTAAATGTGGAAGTCCTTCAAAGATTTCTTATCCTGTTGCGCCCTCTATAGGACCAGCGACTAGTCGACGTCAAGCTTAAAGCGTCATGGCAGAGCATTGAAGTCCACTAGTCGGTGCAACCCCTAGTGTGTGTGTTTGAAAGGTGTGTGTTTGTTGGTTTGTGTGTGTGTGTGTGTGTGTTTGTGTTTGAAAGGTGTGTGAATGCATGTGTGTGTGTTTGTTTAAAAAGGTGTGTGAATATGTGTGTGTGTGGTCCTGCCTAGTATACCTTGACATTTTTTTGCATTTTTGGTCCCCATGGGGAACCACAAACTTATTTTGTTTTTTTGGTGTTCTCTCTTGTGTAATATTGTAAGTGGGTTTTTTATGTTTGGGATGCCTCATACTGCCAGAAAACGACCTTGTATTGTATGCATACTTGGCCAATAAATGTTGATTGATTGAATGAAAAAAGCTTTTAAATAATAGAAAATATATTTTTTGAGAATCTAAAAATGCCTGTAGTTTTGAGTGAGGGGTAGTGTAGGGGATAGAAAATACAGACTGGACAATATGAAAACAATTACGCCTATAGAGAGTCACCATAAATTATGGAAACCAAATGTGTGTGTGTTTGGTTCTGCTCACCCTATAGACCTCCTCCAGCAGTAGTTTGGCACAGTTTCTGCCCAAGTCCTCCGGCAGCACCGGATCTCCCTGACCCTGCGGTGTGGACACGACCTCAGCGCCCAGAAACGTGCCGTTCACCGTCTCAGCCACCAGCGTCAGACCGAACCCTGGAGACCTGCACACAACACACAGTGTATTAGTCACTTCACCATAACCTCTTACTCGCTGCTTACTAGCACGAGATTAGTGTGGCGTCCGAGCCATTACTGGGGTGTTTGCTCGGTCATTGAAGTTGCTTCACAACTAAACCCCACTCTAATGCCAATGTTCAATAAAAATCCCTTAATTATTGACAATCAGTTCAGCTTTAAGTCATCAGACTGCAGTGACTCACTTCCCAGAGCTGGCTCCCTTCATGTGGTCGGTGTAGATGTAAATATCCGGGATGAATTTGTTCAGGATGCTCCTGGCCGAGTCCACGATCCTGTTGGCCATCTGAGGAGAAACTCGCACTGAGAACCTGACGCACGACGGTCAAAGATCAACACTAAACACCAGTGAAGAGAGACATCAACGGAAAACACTCGAGGGCTAGAAGACCCTGCTTTGATTTGACTGGTTAATAGTTAACTTCAAAAAGTGTTCCTCAAAAACTGGAGCCATATTCACAAAACATCTTACATCAAATAGTAGCTGCTACTTTTCCGAACTAGGAGAAAATCTTAAAAATGATGGGAGTAAGAGTACTTAAATACTAAGAGTATTTCAGGAATAAAGCCACTGAATAAAGGAAAAAAAGGTAAAAGGCTTTTTTTTCTCAGAATTGCAAGATATAAACTTACAATTGCAAGTTATAAAGTCACAACTGTGTGATTTAAACTCGCAATTGTAAGAAAAATCAGAATTTCAAGATGTAAACTTGCAATTGCGAGAAAAAAGTCAATTGTGAGATAAAAAGATGCCATTACTTTTTTTTTATATATTCAGTGGCGAATATGGGTTTCCATAAAAACCAGGTCCTAAATCTGTGAAAAGTTAGCCTACATTTTAAACTCTATTTGAAAATGGCAAAATGTTTATTTTAAACTCTTGATTTGAATATGGCAACATGATACTCCTCCTACAATATTTATCTGATTAAATGAGAGACCCCTCCCCTATCAGCCAATCATAGTTAGTAAGCTTGATGACATCATCCATAGTAATGAGCTTAACTCCGCCCTTTCTCTTACATTAGGATTTCTCCCCAAGCTCTTAGCAGCTTTCTGAAGAGGTTTAAAGTGGTTTTACTGCTATTTAGGAGAACTCTTAGCGGTAAGATTAAATGTTTTGTGAATATGGGCCCTGATTTCGAAACTAGTGAAATTTCACTTGTATTGTGGCTCTGTGTCAGCCTCTATGGACAGAATTATCAGAATTCCTGGTGACCGGTTTTATTATCAATGGAAGGATACGCTGTTCCTCGGATCCTCTTGATTTTTCCCGGTTCTGTGAGATGAACGGGTTTCATGGAGCGGCGCACAGGACAGGTGAAGAGCACCTCACCTCCTCCTGCAGGAGCCATGCCTCGCTTCAGCACCTGTATAAACACCATCAACACAACCCAGCCGCATTTATGCACGTGGCAGATGCGTTTATCCAAAGCAACTTGAACTGCATTGCTTCATCACTTCATGCATTCACTGGGAAACTAAGGTGGCTGCCAAATTAATGGACTTGTTTTAAAAAGGATTTTTTTTTTTTTCTGACACACTACTGACAGACCTTTATTTCCAGACCGTCTCCATCAATCCCAAACTTCTTCATCAAAGGAATAGCAGTGACCTTCAGAAGATCCACCTAGAGAACATGGGCATTTTATACAGATAATTAAGACATCAAAGCAGAAGAATCAAATGTGATCACTACAGTATTACCACACACACAACTCAATACAAAGAATAAAAGTCGACTGATACTGGATTGTGATGAAAACGGTGATGAAAACTGAAAGTAAAAAAAGAAGGAAAACCTGGCCAAAAGTAAAAAAACTAAAAAACAAAAACAAAACAGTCATATGAACTGTTATACAGTTACACTCTTTATTAAAAGATTAACAATTAAAATAAAAAATGTAAAATAAAATAACATGTAATTTAATTAAAATTAAAATTCAAGTAATTCAGTATACAGTATGTCCAAGGCTAATAACTAGGGATGTAACGATTCACTCAACTCACGATTCGACTCACGATTCGATTCATGATTTTTTTTTTAACAAAATGAGATTTAAAGGAACACTCCACTATTTTTGAAAATTTTCCAACTCCCCTAGAGTTAAACAGTTGAGTTTTACCGTTTTCGAATCCATTCAGCCGATCTCCGGGTCTGGCGGTAGCACTTTTAGCTGTAGCTTAGCATAGATCATTGAATCTGATTAGACCGTTAGCATCTCGCTCAAAAATGACCAACGAGTTTCTACATTTGTCCTATTTAAAACTTGACTCTTTACATCGTGTACTAAGACCGACGGAAAATGAAAAGTTGTGATTTTGGCAGCATGGTATAATCGTCAGAAACTCACCGATGGGTCTGTGGGGTCGTTGGTGACGCCCTTCAGCACGGCTCTGAGCGGTGTCTTCATGAACGGAGCCAGCATGAGCAGAGCCTCCAGATAATAACCCACAGAGCGCTGGATGTTACACTCGTGCTCCACGGAGCCACCGTACAGCA
>NW_015547640.1:141031-141916 GCF_001515605.1 Sinocyclocheilus anshuiensis
AGAACAACACCGTTCCTGCATCGATACACACACACACACACACACACACACACATCAGAGAACAACCAACACACCTGTCAATCAATCAATCAGTGTTCACTAGAACTCACCCGTCTGGTTGATCTCGATCCTGGTGCCGTTGGTCACCTTGTCAAGGAGCCTGATGAAGCTCGCTTCAAAATCTGACCAACACAAACACATCTGACGTTTAGATTTCAATGTAATAATAAAACAATATCTTCATCAGCAGAGCAAGAACAGGGGCCTGTTTCATAAAACAAGTTTACCAAATGTGACTTTGGAGCACAAAACCAGTCACAAGCGTCAATTTTTTTAAAATTCAGATTTATGCATCATCTGAAAGCTGAATAAGTAAGATTTCCATTGATGTGTGGTTTGTTAGGATAGGACAATATTTGGCCGAGATACAACTATTTGAAAATCTGGAATCTGAGGGTGCAAAAAAATCTAAATATTGAGAAAATCATCTTTAAAGTTGTTCAAATGAAGTCCTTAGCAATGCATATTACTAATCAAAAATTAAGTTTTGATATATTTACGGTAGGAAACATACTAAATATCTTCATGGAACATGATCTTTATTTTATAGGATACTTAATGTCCTAATGATTTTTGGCATAAAAGGAAAGTGTATAATTTTGACCCATACAATGTATTGTTGGCTATTGCTACAAATATACCCCAGCGACTTAACACTGTTTTTGTGCTGCAGGGTCACAAATAAGCCAGGTTTATTTCAGTTAAGCCCGGTTCACACCAAGCACGATAACTATAAAGATAACGATAAATATAGAGTTCTAAAAATCGCTCTCAATATTAAAGAATAGCATAGTTCACACCACAACTATAACGATAACGATAACG
>NW_015547640.1:142540-154773 GCF_001515605.1 Sinocyclocheilus anshuiensis
TATAGTTATCGTTCTTGGTGTGAACGGGGCTTTAGTCTGACGTATTGTCAGTTGATTTGGTTCATAATACGTCAGACTAACTGAAATAAGCCTGGCTTATTTGGTAAACTTGTTAAACAGACGATATCGTTCACTGGTGTGTACACTAATATCGTTATAGTTATCGTTCTTGGTGTGAACAGGGCTTTAGTCTGACGTATTGTCAGTTGATTTGGTTCATAATAAGTCAGACTAACTGAAATAAGCCTGGCTTATTTGGTAAACTTGTTTTATGAAACAGGCCCCAGATGCACATTTAATAAACAAATAAATCAATCTAATGAGAAAAGCCACATTTAAGCCACTGCCCAAAGTTACTGATATTAAAGGCTTCTGCTGAAAGGCCTGAAACTAGTTTTGTAGTCAAATATAAATTTGATTACAAATATATTCACAATACTAAAATTTCACACAATGCTTTTAGATTGCCGAGTTGTAGTGGATGATGACGTCAAGGGGATCAACAACTAAAATTATGTGAATTTTAAGTATCCAAAAGTATTAAGAAAAAAGAATAATAAAAAAACAATACATTTAAAATAAAGATTTTTTAAAATGATAAAAATCAAATACAAACATGGTAACAATAACTTATTTTATGTAGAAAAGAAACTAAAAGGTGAATAAATAAGAATAAATAGAGTACAAAATGACAAAAAAAATTATAATAAAGAAAACTGGACATGCAGTAGTATTTTTTTTTTTTTTAGAAAATAAAATGGCAAATAAATAAGTCTAGAATAAAACTGACAAACAATCAATGAAACAAACAAGTAAATAAAAACCTGGACATGCAGTAGTATTTTATCTGGGGGGGGGAAAGTCTAGAATAAATAGAATACAAAATGACAACAACTAAACACAAAAAAAAATAAATAAAAAAATGAATTGGACATGCAAAAAATGCAAGTAATAGACATTTTTAGAGACGAAAAATCAGAGAGGGAATCATAATTTGATTTAGACGTCTCTGTGATGTAGATAAACCACTGTGATGATGATAATATATTTCATAAATGCATGTACGGATGTTTTGATGATGATGATGAAGAGCAGTGTTATTGATTGATTAGATACTACGTCACATGTCATGTGTGCTGCTGTGATGTAAACGCACCTCGCAGGCCGGGATTGTCATCTTTAGATCTGATGTTTCGTATTTTCACTCGTTTTCCGCTCAGTGTGGACAACACGAGTCTCTGTCTGAAGCAGCTGCAGCCCTCAAACTCCATGATGTGAGGAACACACGTGTTTCTACAGCGAGCTGGACCCAGCCAACGGGAGCCCGCGAGGGACAAACCAACAAACGCGAAGGAGAAAAGATGACGGTACATCTGATGACCACTAGATGGCGACAAAGTCCAACTTTCTCAGCTTGGACACCTTAGAATGGAGATGATGAACTGTAGAAAAGGCATTTTAAATGATTTCAATCTATGCTTTTTTATCATGCTAAACAGACTTTATAATCAAATGAAAATGTGAATGTATATTAAAATTTTAAAAAGTTTAAATATTACAAATTGGAAAGATATAAAATATATAAAAACTATTAAATATATATACATTTATTACAAATATTAAATGTATTAAAATGCATGTTTCCAATTTAATATTTAGTGATTAAATAAATATCTGTGTCATGAATATTGATACTAGATTATTTATTTGTTTACTGGGATTTGATCGCATTTATTTGTGAACAGTGTTGGGGAGTAACTAGTTACATGTAACGGAATTACGTAATCTAATTACAAAATAAATCTAACTGTAATCAGTTACAGTTACTGAGAAAAAAAATTAAATTACAGTTACTTAAGAAAATGTTAACTATTATAAAAGGGGGTTACATTTGAGATTTGATTGATTTCTTTTCCAAATTGCATTGACTGCTCTAAGATATGAGACACCAATGTTTTAGGAGTTTAGGACACAGACACATGCTTATTCGATTACTTTTTATTTCCAATTTGGGTTAATGCATATGCTTTATTTTTTAAGATTAACTGATTTTTCCAAGGCATTGTTAGATGCCTGTGTTTCCTGACATAACAAAGAATTGATAAAAAAAAAAAAAGTAAATAGCTATTAATTATATAATTATAATATAAATATTATTCTTGTTATGATTCAAAATCTGTATTTAACCTCAGAATGATCTCAAACTAAAAAGAGGTGCTAAAGTCGGATTTTGTGGTGGTTGTGCTTTAAAATTAAATTATTATAAATTAATCTAATGTGAGGAAGGATTCTGAAAGTCTGACAGTAATCAGTGTTGAGTACTAGGCTACTGTAAGGTTAACCCTGCCTGCTTTAAATGTTTCAAAATGATTAACAGTTAAAAACATTAGAAATTTAGTAAAGTAATCATTGTAAAAAATAAAAAGTTGAGAAAACTCAAAAATCTGCTGAAGCTGGTTGCCTTAAACTTTTAAGTTTTCTCAACTTTTTATTTTTTTACAGTGCAGTTGGGAACATTCACGCATAATTTAAATACATAATCACATGAAACCAGATTTTAAAAAACGCAGCATCACAGTTGTCTGAACCAATGAGCATTAAGCTGTGTCTTCAGTCAGTCGTTTCCCATCATGCTTTTGGTCAGCGCAGTCGGTGGAGAGCAACTGCACAATCCGACACAGCCGCCTCGCCGTCGCCAGAGTTTTTTTGGCACACATCAGCATGTCATCAGAGCAAGTCGGACATAACTCGGACACTTTTCTAACCGGCATGCATCTCGCAGTGATCACCGGTGATCGGTTCTGCACAGATTTTGCTCATCTCAAACAAGCCTATTGTTTTATTATAGGGAGATAAGAGGGTCTGTATTACGTACTATTGGAGAAAGCGTAACGGCTAACTTTGATCACGTGTCCCTTAATAACCAATCACATTACAGCCTTGACGTCATTGAATTTCAGTCAGAGTTGTGCGACACTCAATCACCGTTTACGGATCCCATAGGAATGCATGAGAAGTGCCGTAAGCTGAATCACACCTGTCGCAAAAAGTCAGGGACTTCTCTAATAAAACAGCATTTTTTTTCGTGGTAAACTCTAAAAATAGTTACATCCAAAAGTATTGTTTAGTGTAAAACATGTTGAAGATTCGCAGATAGGCTGTCGATTCATTTAATAATAAGCCGTTTCCTCTAAAAAGCTGTTTATTCAGCGTATGAAGCCTCTCCTCCATTGACATCCATTAAAAAAAAACGGCCTCTGGTCTCCTTTCCCACGCATTGCCAGACCGGAAGCGTTAGCTTTAGCTAGGGCTGTGCAAAAAATCGAATGCGATTTTCATGCGCATCTCGTCAGTAAAGCCGCTCCTGTGATTAGTAGTAAATCTCCAGCACGTGCTTTCAGATGGAGTGGCATTTATTACACAGAGCCGTAGTTCACTGATAAGCTACACAAAATCGCATGAATCGCCTGCGATTTTGTGTAGCTTGTCAGTGAACTAACGGCTAATGGTTGCAGGCTTGCCTTCTAGTGGCTTTGCAGCAGCGTCGATCAAAGTCGGACAAATTTTCTAACCAGAATGCATTGCTTTGTCAAGCGGCAGCCGATCTTTGTGGCGCCGCATGAAGTCTTCTTCTTCTTCTTCTTTTAAATTGAATGGCGGTTGGCAAACCAACTTAAATGGTGCATTCCCGCCACCTACTGGATAGGAGTGTGGAGCGCGTAATGATTGGAAGTTTGAGAACTATAGCCAAAAACAAAAACCCCTGTTATATTTCTTTTAATTTTCTCAACTGAAACATCAGTTGGGATCCCTGTTATCACACCTCTAACCCAATTCTTCTCTTCTGGGATTGAGCATACAACTTTATGTCCGATCAGTGATTTTATTCCCAGGGCCGTTTTTTGTTGTCTAGTGTCTCTGCAGAACAACATCAATTTGCCATCTCTCAATGTCTTGATACTTTCAATCGTCCCTAAAATTTATTTAAGTGTTTTTGTTAGTTTCAAAGGGTTAATAACATTAACAGGCTCATTAGCAAACTTCAGCAATACCCTATATTCCTCTTTCCTCCTTCTTGCCTGGTGATTTCCCTTTTCACTGTCCGTTTCTGAGATTTGTCCCCAACTTTTCTTTCTTTTTCGAGTTTCTACCACTTTCCATTCATTACTTGCATTGCCTCCACTATCCGCATCCGCATCCTCCATTTCCGGATCGCTTCCGGAATCTACACCACTTCCTACCATCAGCGCTCCAGTCACAATCCAGCTGTCGCCAACCGCAAAACAACTACCACATGCACCTCGTGTCCGCCGCATGAAGTCGAACAAGCCTTGTGTGTTATGTTCTGGTTGGTTACTTGGTTCATCCTCATTGGTTGACTTAGTCATGTGTCTTGTTTCTCATTGGTTGGTTCTTGTCATGTGACCCTTTTGTTTGGTATATATAGCCCTCATGTAGCCTTTGTTTCTTGTCGTGTTTTGATGTTGTAACCTGCTGTCGGTGAGTCTAGTTTGTTCATACCAAATCAAGTCTGTTTGAGTCTACACTCTTAAAAATAAAGGTGCTTCAAAAGGTTCTTCACAGCGATGCCATAGAAGAACCATTTTTGGGTCTACAAAGAACCATTCAGTCAAAGGTTCTTTAAAGAACCATCTCTTTCTTATCTTTTTATAATCTGAAGAACATTTTTTTCACCACAAAGAACCTTTTGTGAAACAGAAAGGTTCTTCAGATGTTGAAGGTTCTTTATGGAACCATTTAGACAAAAAGGTTCTTCTATGGCATCGTGAAGCACCTTTGTTTTTAAGAGTGTAATCTGTTCATGCCAAATCAAGTCTATTCAAGTCAAGTCAAATCTTTGTGTTTTGGATCTCACTTAGTCAAATAAACACTGCACTTGGGTTCATCACTACACTCGCCTCAGTGGACTATTCATTACTATATATATATATATATTTATATATTTATTTATATATATTTAATATATAAGTATATAAATACTTTATTTTAATTAAAACATTTTTTTTTTAAATAGTGGCAGGGGCCCAAGCACCACAGCAGCCTGCAAGTGTAAGTGAGATGATAACATTAGTAATGCGCTATTTTAAGTGAGGGTCCTGGAAAGACTCATTGGAGAGAGAACGTAGTAGCCCTGCAGAAATAACTCCGTCGTAATGTGCAGAAATAACATTACCCAGTCAGCATATGAGTAAGCCCCCTCTGAAAATTGGCAAATTCAGCAATTACATGTTAGCTGCGTCCCAAATGACGCACTTATACACTATGTACATATGCACTATGTACTCAATCATGTAGTTTATGAATTATATATGGTTATTCTGTCATTCATAATCAGAGTGAATGATTCCCTCCCCCTTCACTATGTAATTAAAGCTGCCACAGTTGAGTGCATGAAGCGTCCAACATTCCACACTTCATTTTTTCGGGTATTTAAAATGCACTTTTTCTTTTTGGAATTTTCAGTGTGAATGCACTACTCGCACTATTTATACTACAGAACGTCATAGAATAGTGCATAAGTACGTGATTTGGGACACACCTGTTGTGTTGCAAAAATGAGTACACCCTCCTGAAAGTTACAGAATAAAACTACATAAAAATATTCTGGTGCAATTTAAAGGCAAGTTTTTATCAACATGTGAGCCAAAACATTTTTAAAAAGTGTAAAAATATGGCAGAAGTAACACGAAAACTCAAAATCAAATGAGAAGCTCCCAGAAATAATCAGGCCTCCACTTTAAGCTTTCATTTCATGATGGGTGATGTAAGATTTACCATGAACCAGAGTCCACCAAATGAACAAGATTCTCAACTAAGTCAGTGATGAGTCATAAAAACCAATCAACTGTCTTCCCTTTTATCTGCAACAATGAAAACTGATCAAAGAAGTCCCTCCATTGTTCCCAAAACATAATGCTTCTGTGGAACCAAATGGCCAAGCAAGACTTTGTGACAATCGCACACAAAATGTACGGCTATAACAGGAAAGAGGAGACATGTGATAGTGATCCCAAGACCAGAATTAGCATGAGAAAAACCTTGTGACACTTTCTTGTCCCCAGGGCATCTTCCCTGCCCCCCCTTTTGAGCATTCCAAGGTATCTTCCATTGCCTCAAGAAAGACCTAGTTGAACTCACTCTTATGATTGGAATATGCAACCGTCTTTAAAGTGATACCAGTAAGCCATACTATCTCTATGTTTGAGTTTTATATGTATCATGTATGTTTTATGTAACCTCTGAAGTTGTGTGTGTGTGTGTGTGTGTGTTTAGATTAGTTGTGTGTAGTAGAGTAGTGTTTGATTTTACCGACAAGTGCCTTGCTTTTGTTTCCAAGTTATTGCCTTAAACTGTCAGAAAATGCCACTCTCTCCTCATTCCCTGCATTGCTGGATGTTGTTTCAACATGACAATCACTATATTCATTCTACCAAAGGTGAAAGTATTTTCAAGTATTTCACCCAGTCTCTTGAGTTTGGGGGATTTTGTAGAGACAAGTTGTGCAACAATCCCCATTAAAATCCAGGGAGTTTAAATAGGTTTAAACAAAATTGGCTGATTTAAGTATTTTACAGATGCAATGTCTTTTATAAATTTTTCTGCATTTGTAGAATGTCTAACAAATAGCAATTTTGCCATCTTTCCGTGAATTGTATTAATGATCATTAAGAAAAAATAAATCTTTTGGATTTGTGGGGATGCACCCATTTATGCTGACTCTGTATAAACATAATATATCTTACTAAAGGAAACAAGACAAACGAATGAACACATTTTAAACATTTATGGACTTTAATTTGTAGCAAATAAATACAAAAATATCAAAAGCTGGATGTTACAGAATGTTGCTAGATGCAACAAAATGTGTTGCACATCACTGAGATACTATGATAGTTTTAACCATTTTAAATGTATATATTCGATTTTAAGTTTAGTTAAACTTTTAGGAATTGTGCATGGTTTTGTCATTTTTATTAGGTACTGCTTTTTAATGTCCATTTTTTTTATTTCAGTTTTAATTTGGTATTTTGGTACATCCAGTTAAACTAAATTAAAATGAGAAATTTCAAAGACTAAATTAAAATGTTGACTTTGAACCAGCTGAAATAGAATAAGTTATAAAAGAAATGAGAATCATACTTTTGAAAATATTAAATTATATTTCAGTCAACATTTGAATTCTAACATTTTATTTCATGCAATTTTATATATATAATTTTTCAAAAATCATGTTTTTTTTATTATGTTATGTTTGTATTGTGTTAGTTAGCTGTATTTTTTAGTTATTTTTTAACCTAATCAAAATAACCCAACTGCAGTTTGATTGAGATTAATTTGAATGCAATGAAAACACTTGGTTTTTGAAAATTGTTAAAAACGGAGTTATCTGTTTTTGCAAATGAACTCTTCATACATACATGCATACTGTGTGTGTGTGTGTGTGTGTGTGTGTGTGTGTGAGAGTGTGTGTGTGTGAGAGTGTGTGTGTGTGTGAGAGTGTGTGTGTGTTATTTATCTAACAACCCTGCCTCGGATTCATGAAAATCTCCTAATTAAGAAGTTCTAAATTTCTATTCAGCTTGCACATTCATGGATGAAATCTTGCAAACCTGTGCAACAATTCACAGCAAGTCACCACACCAAGCATTTTTTTTTTTTTCTTCTTGGTGGTTTTCTGTTTTTCTGTTGTCTGAAGTCCATGTTAATCATCTCCACCCCTCCTAATGATCCAGAGCCTATAAAAGAGCATCTTCTGCCTGATCCGAGAGAAAACAGCAGCTGAGTTGTTGTTGGTGAATCTCAGGAATTTACCAGACTAATCAAGAACAGTGAGTATATGTGTTAACTTTTACAACAGGCAATTAAAAACGTTTAATGTCACTATAAATAATGACAATAATAGTATGAATGAACTGAACTCTAACTAAAACTTTGCCAATACCAATGACCTGCAAACTAAAGACTATATACACTGTGGCTAATAATTGACATTTCTGACCCTGGATCACAAAACCAGTCATAAGGGTAAATTTTTCGAAACTATAAATAATGACAATAATAGTATGAATGAACTGAACTCTAACTAAAACTTTGCCAATACCAATGACCTGCAAACTAAAGACTATATACACTGTGGCTAATAATTGACATTTCTGACCCTGGATCACAAAACCAGTCATAAGGGTAAATTTTTCGAAATTGAGATTTCTACATCATTTGAAAGTTAAATAAATAAGCTTTCCATTGATGTATGGTTTGTTAGGATCGGACAATATTTGGTCGAGATACAACTATTTGAAAATCTGGAATCTGAGGGTGCAAAAAAATCTAAATATTGAGAAAATCATCTTTAAAGTTGTCCAAATGAAGTTCTTAGCAATGCATATTACTAATCAAAAAGTAAGTTTTGATATATTTACGGTAGGAAATTTACAAAATATCTTCATGGAACATGATCTTTACTTAATATCCTAATGATTTTTGTCATAAAAGAAAAATGGATAATTTTGACCCATACAATGTATTGTTGGCTATTGCTACAAATATACCCCAGCGACTTAAGACTGCTTTTGTGCTCCAGGCTCACATTTGAGGAATGACTTTTCCTGAGTTTATCAAAAGATTTTCCCTAATAGGTTTCAAATTTATTTGAACTTGAATGTTGACTCTTGTTTTACAGATGAGTGCATCCAAACTCCAGGAAAGGTTTGTAATCCTGCTCCGATTCCTAATTATATACAAGTACTGTTCTGCATTATTTACACAATTAATGTCTGTTACAAACTGGATCATTTTGTGAACAACTGCAAAATAAACATAAGAGTTACTTGTATTCAAATGTAAAATAAAACGTATATTAAATAGCACAAGGCCAAGAATGGAGGGCTGTCTTTTTATTCAAAACATCCCAATGGTAATGGACTAATCATTTAAAGAAATTAAATAAAGGATTTCAAAGGATTTGGGATAATAAAGAAAAAGGAAGATAAACAGTCAACGTTTTTTTTATAAAGTAATCAATTTGAGCTGTTTTTAAAATATGCATACATTTAATTTTGTTTACATGTTGAGAACTCAAAATGTAAAATTGTTCTTGTCTCGTCACATTCAATAATGAATTACATGAATCACGTAAACAATATTAAACGTTTATTTTACCTTGCTCTCTTTCACCGTAGTAGTATGAGATGTTAAATTCAGCACTGGTCTGTCTGTTTGTCTGTTTTTGTGGCCAATGCAGCGGTGAAGTGAGAATTGCACACGCTCTACATACAAAAGAGGAGGAGTTTGTAGTCAAAAGGAGAGAAATTGTTTTTCAAAGCCTGCAGAAACACGAGATACGCTGCAGTCAGGTCAGACACCTTATACTTCATTTATCTATCTACCTGGCCATTCTTTCTTGAAATGACCTACAAATGCATGTTTGCACAATCAGACTGTGTGCATTTCAGAATAAAGTGCCACACATTGCATTATTAAGTTCTGGAGGAGGACAAAGAGCCATGGTGGGTTTGCTGGGATCCCTGGTTCAGCTTGATAAAGCGGGTCTTCTGGACTGCATCCTTTATCTGAGCGGAGTCTCTGGATCCACCTGGTACGAACCCTGAGAAACAACAAACACACAGAGATTCAATTGAGTTGAATGTCAAAAATGAGAGCAGTATGTGCTTCTCTGAAGGTGCATGGCCTCCTTATACCAAGAACCAGACTGGTCCACCAAACTAGAGACCGTGAAAGACAATATCATCAAGAGACTCAGCGGACCAGGAGTCAGCTGGGGAGACGCATTTGCCAAACTAAAGAAATATTACAATGGGAAAGACTTCTTCAGCTTGACTGACCTCTGGGCAGCGATCGTCGTCACAACATACATGAAAGAGGTCTGTAAATATTCATACTACAACCCTGCATGATTTATGGTAATCACATTCAGGGATATTTGTAATAAATTTGATCATGTGATGCCAAGGAACTTGAGAAATATATGAACACTTACTGTAAAATTCTTCAGAATTGTATAGGAAACATACATGCAGTGGGGTCCACATTGATAGAAAGAGATTTATTAACTGGGAAACCCCGCCCCATCATTTTAGAATTTAAAACAAACAAATTTGTGACAACAACAGGCTGAATGAACAATATTCAGCTTGTTACATCTACTTGCCACAAAAGTAAACAACTGATCACAAAATATTTATGTGAGTAGAAATATAGTAGCATCTGAGATAACATCTGAGAGAAAAACAAAACAAAACAGTTCATAGCAAGCAAGTGGTTTGGAAGCAAGACGAACTAACAATTTTAAACAAGACAAACATTTTAAGGGATAATGTAGGTGTGGGATATTCTGTGCGCAGTTGGATGGTTGGAACTCAGCATGATTAATATGATCAATCATGCTGAATTTACAAGGTTATGTATTTGTACAATAATGTTTAATGTACTCACTGGTTATACGCATTCAAGAGAAATGCATAACCTCAGTTGTTTTAATCAATCTAAAATTTTTAGTCTGTCATTACAAATATCTTAAAAGAAAAGCCTTTCATACATTCTATTTTAATTTGTCTCAGGACACCGTTACACAAAAACAATTGAGTGTGGCCATGAATCCTACATGAAAGCTAAAAAAGATTACTTTATTAAACTATTTTTAACAGTAATATTGAACTTTACACATATTTTACACATACTTAACATCTTAACACATCTGTATCAGTAAGATTTTAATGTCATCCCAAACCGTTAGACGCATCAGCTTGGGGGTGATAAGATGGGCTTATCGATTATTTTATTATTTCTTCTATCAATTATTTGATCAAATCTTACTAAAATAAAACTATAAAGACCCATTTGTTTTTTATTGTAATAAAATAAAACATTATAGTGCGAAAATAAATGTTGCATTTAAACATCATGGTTAATAATACCATTTTTAAAATGAGAAAGAAAGTCTAATCTGTTGTAAAGATGAGACATTTGTTGCACCTTGTTTAAGACATTCTTTTGTTGTAAACAACCTTACAACAGCTAATTTTGTCTATTTTAGGTCTAATTCATAAAGAAAAATCTCTGTAAGCGCCCTTGCATTCATCAGAGGATCATTTTCCAACTTCTATTCCTCATCATGGTTTAGGTGTGAAAGATCTAAAAGTCTACAACTTATTTGTTAAAACAAAGGTTACATCATTGTTTAATCATACTGTTTTCCATCATCATGTAGATTTTGCGTGCATGCTTGTGTTTGCATGTATGATTGTGTTTGAGTTTGCGTTTGCTTGTTTGTTTTAGTTTGCTTGTTTGTGTTTTAGTTTGCATGTATGTTTGTGTTTGCGTTTGCATGTGTGTTTGCGTTTGCGTTTGCATGTGTGTTTGCGTTTGCTTGCATGTGTGTTTGCGTTATGTTTGCGTTTGCATGTATGTTCGTGTTTTGCATGCATGAGTGTTTGTGTGAGTGTTTGTGTTTGTATACGTGCTTGTGTTGAGGTTTGAAAAATCTAGGAGTGAATATAAAGAAATAACAAATGAAACCAAAATGAAACAAGATTTTTCCAACAGCATAGACTGGTTTGTTAAAACTATCACCTTCGTCCCTATTTATTTAAGTTTGTTGTTATCGACTTCTTCTTGCATGTGTGTTTGCGTTTGCTTGCATGTGTGTTTGCGTTATGTTTGCGTTTTGCATGCATGAGTGTTTGTGTGAGTGTTTGTGTTTGTATACGTGCTTGTGTTGAGGTTTGAAAAATCTAGGAGTGAATATAAAGAAATAACAAATGAAACCAAAATGAAACAAGATTTTTCCAACAGCATAGACTGGTTTGTTAAAACTATCACCTTCGTCCCTATTTATTTAAGTTTGTTGTTATCGACTTCTTCTTTATCTATCTAATCTCATCCTGAACATCAATTAGAAGCCACATTCACCAGATCCACATTATTAACATTCCTGTTTTTCTTAGAGAAAAAACAAATTTTCTTCCTAAACTTTACCTAAAAATCCACCAGATGCCCCCTACGTGAATTGTCCAGATGTGTGTCGTTAAAAAGTTTCAATACACATCGTTTGACCACTCACTGAACTTTAGCCTGAACTTTTGGCAAAGTTCACCAGGATACACACGCAGGTGCATACCATTCAATTCAATTTCAATTCAAGTTTATTTGTATAGCGCTTTTCACGATACAAATCGTTGCAAAGCAACTTTACA
>NW_015547640.1:154871-219953 GCF_001515605.1 Sinocyclocheilus anshuiensis
TGAATACCTGTATAGTTTTGTAATCGATCTATGAGTATGTCATGATCTATAGTGTCGAACGCAGCACTAAGATCAAGTAAAACTAGCAATGAGATGCAGCCTTGGTCTGACGCAAGAAGCAAGTCATTTGTAATTTTAACAAGTGCAGTTTCTGTGCTTGTACCATAAAATGGATAGAGTGGATATCCTTTGATCACTGAACATCTTTATTAACTGTTTGACCCACTGAACTTTAGCTGATATAACACCAAAGTTCAAAATGCCAGACCCCTCAAAAACTCATTAGATTGCAAATGAGTCGCAATGTAAATGTTTTACAACCTTTTGAAATACAGTACACTGATATTGACGCATCAGTAATCACACATCCAGACACCCACCACCATTCTCATTTCATTGTGCTGCGCGAGACAAAATATTTTGCATTTCGTGTGATGTTGTAAAAGTTTAGATGCTTAACTAAGTGCATCTGTTTCAAGTGATAGATAACACACCGCAAGTCTTACGGATGGAAAATCAGAGACATCCTGACTTGTTTTTATGGTTTTCATCCTGATATTTGTGCGCGCATACGTGTGTTAAGTGTGAATAACTAAAGCTAAAATAAAACAATATTTTCCTGTGGTTTATATGTGATTGTTTAGAAGAAAACTTGTATAACCTAATTTTTAAAGTGAAAAAAGTGTGGTCTAATGTTAAAACGGGTAGAATATTTTTATCAATTAAGAAATTATGTCGATTTATTAAAAACAACTCTTTTTAATTTTAAAAACATTATTTTGTTTAATTCTTTTTACCATTAATTTAAATCTTTGCGTTGGTCTCTCCTTATGGTGTTAGGGGCGGGTAGTGGGTGTGGTTTGACCGGGACCGGACATAACTTCATTGAGATGGTCCTCACTGCAGAACACAAGATCCAGTGGGCGAGGTTGGATCCAGATCCAACTCCTCCCACCTTACATATACCTAAACCTACCCATCTCCACCCCCTGATCCCTAAACCCACCCATCTCCACCCCCTAAGCCTACAATCTCCACCCCCTAGATGTGGATCCAACCCCGCCCCCTGGATCTTTGTTCTGCAGTGAGGGGCTACTGACTACATTCAGAGTTTGTCAGCGGTGAGCTCTTTTACTTTTGTTTAACTTTCTGTCAGTAACAAGGTCTAGCTTTTTAAAATTTTTATGAGGGGTCATCAATAAAATTTTGACATTTGGTATACTTTACTCTGAGTATTTGCAGAGCATTTCTGCATTTGGTTGTGTTGTGCGTATTTGCAACGTGTTTCTGTATGCGGATGCGCTGTGTATTTGCAGCACATTTCTGTATTCGGCTGCGTTGTGAGTATTTGCAGCACGTTTCTATATTTGGTTGTGTTGTGAGTATTTGCAGCACGTTTGTGTATTTGGTTGTGTTGTGAGTATTTGCAGAGGGTTTCTGTATTTGAAGCGTGTTTCTGTAGTTGGTTGTGTTGTGAGTATTTGCAGCGGGTTTCTGTATTTGAAGCGCATTTCTGTATTTGGTTGTGCTGTGAGTATTTGCAGTGCATTTCTGTTTTTGTAGCGCGTTTCTGTATTTGGTTGTGTTGTGAGTATTTGCAGCCCATTTCTGTATTTGGTTGTGCTGTGAGTATTTGTAGCGCATTTCTGTATTTGGTTGTGTTGTGAGTATTTGCAGTGCGTTTCTGTATTTGGTTGGGCTGTGAGCATTCGCAGCACGTCTCTGTATTTGGTTGTGCTGTGAGTATTCGCAGCACTTTTCTGTATTTTCTTTTTCTGTATTTGGTTGTGTTGTCAGTATTTGCAGGGTATTTGTGTTTTTGTAGCGCGTTTCTGTATTTGCAGCCCATTTCTGTATTTGGTTGTGCTGTGAGTATTTGTAGCGTATTTCTGTATTTTTTTTTTTCTGTATTCGGTTGTGTTGTCTGTATTTGCAGCTCATTTCTGTTTTTGCAGTGCGTTTCTGTTTTTGCAGCACTTTTCTGTATTTGGTTGTGCTGTGAGTATTTGCAGCGCATTTCTGTATTTGATTGTGTTGTGAGTATTTGCAGAGCATTTCTGTATTTGCAGCACGTTTCTGTATTTGGTTGTGCTGTGAGTATTTGTAGCACATTTCTGTATTTGTATAACCTTCATATATTCTAGCTTCATTACATGTAAAGTAAAACATTTCAAAAGTTTTTTTGTTTTAATTTTGATGATTAGAGCTTACAGCTCATGAAAGTCAAAAATCCAGTATCTCAAAATATTCCTAAGATCAATCAAAAAAAAAAAATTTAATCTTATGTTTAAAAGTATGTTCATTTATGCATTCAATACTTGGCCGGGGCTCCTTTAGCACAAACTCCAGCATCAGTGAGGTGTGGCATGGAAGCGATCAGCCTGTGGCATTGCTGAGGCACTATTGAGCCTTCAGCTCGTCTGTATTGTTGGATCAACTGTTTCTCATCTTTCTCTTGAAAACATCCCATAGATTCCATATGGGGTTCAGGTCAGGTATGTTGGCTGGCCAATCAAGCACCATAATATCATGGTCCGCAAACCACTTGGAAGTGGTTTTGGCACTGTGGGCAGGTGCTAAAGTCCTGCTTGAAAAGGAAATCAGCATCTCCATAAAGCTTGTCAGCAGATGGAAGCATAAAGTGCTCGAAAAATCTCCTGGTAGACTGCTGCATTGACTTTGGACTTGATAAAATACAATGGAGCAACACGAGCAGACGTCACGGCACCCCAAGTCATCTCTGACTTCAGAAACTTCACACTGGGCTTCAAGCAGCTTGGATTCTGTGCCTCTCCAGTCTTCCTCCAGACTCCAGAGCTTGATTTCCAAATTAAATGCAAAATTGACTTTTATCTAAAAAGAGGACTTTGGAGCACTGAGCAACAGTACAGTTATTTTTCCCCTTAGCCCAGGTGAGATGCTTCTGACGTTGTTTCTGTTTCAGAAGTTTTCCTGAAGACGTCTGAGCGTGGCGACTCTTGATCCACTGACTCCAGCTTCAGTCCACTCCTTGTGAAGCTCTCCCAAGTGTTTGAATCGGCTTTGCTTGACAGTATTCTCAAGCTTGCGGTCATCCCTGTTGCTTGTGCACCTTATCCTACTCAATTTCTTCCTTCCAGTCAACTTTGCATTTAATATGCTTTGATACAGCACTCTGTGAACAGCTGCTCTTTCAGTAATGAGCTTCTGAGACTTGCCCTCTTTGTGGAGGGTGTCGATGATTGTTTTCTGGACCACTGCCAAGTCAGTAGACTTCCTCATTATTGTGGTTTCAAAGAACAAGAGATACCCGGAATTTATTCTGTAGGGATGATCATTTATTGAAACTCAAATGTAAATATTCTAATATTTTGAGATACTGGAATTTTAACTTTCATGAGCTGTAAGCTCTAATCAAAATTAAAACAAAAAAACTTTTGAAATGTTTTACTTTACATGTAATGAATCTAAAATATATGAAAGTTTCACTTTTTGAAATAAGTTGCAAGAAAAAATTAACTTTTTCACGATATTCTAATTTTTTGAGATGCACCTGTATATATAAATTTAAAAATGTTTTTCCTACAGATTGATGAACACACTCTGACAGATAAGCGGTCCCAACTCGGTAAAGACCCATTTCCCATCTACACAGTGACTGACAAGCAAAGCAAACAGGAGGAGGGAGGAGGTCTGTGTTTGTCTGAAAGAATTAAAGAGTGTTAATGTGTTTGTGTCAGCTGTTGTATGGAGGTGTTTTCTGTCTGCAGACCCCTGGTTTGAGATCAGTCCACATGAAGCTGGTTATTCCCTCTCTGGAGCGTTTGTGGAAACCTCCAGCTTCGGCAGCCAGTTTGACAACGGCTCAAAGAAAAAACACCAGCCTGAAATGGACATGCTGTACCTGCAAGGTAACAAACTCTGTCGCAGGACTGCTGTAGCATGCAGAGAGAGCAGGCAAAGAAGAGCTCCACATGAAGCTGGTTATTCCCTCTCTGGAGCGTTTGTGGAAACCTCCAGCTTCGGCAGCCAGTTTGACAACGGCTCAAAGAAAAAACACCAGCCTGAAATGGACATGCTGTACCTGCAAGGTAACAAACTCTGTCACATGAGTTTATTAATATTTCCAATACCAATGTACACTGATCACCGAAGTTAATATGTGTCAAAATATGAATATAAAAATTACAATTAGAAATGTGAAAAATCATTTAACGCAGTTTTAACAGCACAGTGAGTTGCTGTTTTTCAACATTATACTTATCATTACACAACGATTTAAAGTACAGATCATTTATGCTCAACAATTTAAGAGGTTGAATAATAATTCTGCGCTTTAGACTAATATATTACACATTTCGCTTTAAAAATGGTGTTTTGTTTTATTTATTGTAAACCCTTTTAAACATAATCGTGTTTTCTGCAGCTCTGTGTGGCAGCGCTTTAGCTGGAGAAGATAGTAAAGAATTCATCTGGGGAAAAATACAAGGTGCAGCTGCATTTGAAGACTCAGTTCTGACTAAAGCCCACATTCATTTCATTATCATGTGAATCCATGATTATATATTTTTTCCCCCAGATTTCCTTAAACATTCAAGACCTACGAAACTAATTAATATGTTTGAGGAAATGAAGGAAGGTAAAGCATTTCCTTGTATTTCTGCTTTTATTTATTGATGCATTCTATCTTTTGTCAACTGACCTATTAACAAAGATGAATACATACTGTAACAAATGTACTGCTCATGCACATGTGTGCATACACAAAGTGTTACTGAATAGATCACGAGGTGTGATCAAATTCATTTTAGCTTCAAATCAAAGCCTCTTAAATGGCTTTTGGACAATGTAGTGTGTATGGTTGCTTGTGGGAAAACTCCTGATATCTAAACATGATGAATTTGGGTGTGGAAAGCACTTACATTTAAGACATTTTTCAGTGTGTTCAGGTTTGTTCAGTGTCTGTTTTCTTCAAAAGATCCAAACTCCCCACCTGTAGAAAAGTGGTACCTGGTTCTCATGGATCTTGTGGACATGAATCTCTGTGTTTTAAATGTCAAAGATCCTTCTGCTCTTGATCAATCCATCAGAACAACGCTGAACGGTAAGAGTGTGTTAGAATTCAGATAGAGGAGACTAGTTTAGTGCTTAACACTTACTGTCAATAATTCTCAAGGTTCAGTTTCTGAATAGGCAATCTAAAAGTTATTGAACTTTAATCTAATAGATGAAACTGCAAAACTGTATAAGGTAACATGCAAAAACATGTCATTAAACAAGATAGGCAAACTTGAATTACCAGATCACAAGAACTCAGTAATGTTTCTCTCTTTCTCTTTCACAGACCTCGCTGGAGGCAAAAGTCAGTTGATCTTTCCAACACAAAAACTGAATCTCTCTGATAAAGAAGCTGCAAAACTGTATATGAAGCAATACACTGAGGATGTATGTAATTATTTGAGTCAATTCAGTTTGGGGCCTTTCGGTAGGTTGAACTGTCTTTACATTGTATTTGATTTGTATATTGTAATTTTTAATGCATAAAACAAGTGCTTTAGATTCAATAAAGCTTCCAATCAGCAACAAAAAGCCAAGAAAGAACCTTTGCTTTAGACAACCAGTAAAGTACGATTATGGCAAAAATCAATCATGATTATTTTAAAGGGACAGTTCATCATTTACTCACCCTCATGTCGTTTCAAACCCATGAGAAAAAAATTAATAAATCCAAGATGAATTAGATGGTTTAATTAGAGTTTTCTGAAGAGACACAATCACTTTACATGATGAACAGATTTAATTTTGGCTTTTCTTCACATCTGATTTCTTTCTCAACAACTGACACATAATTGACTGTTTTTACATGAACACACCAAGACGCTCATTTTGATATATTTTTAGATGCTATAAAAGATTACAGTTGTAAAGGAAGGCAACCAAATGTGGCACAATAATCATATTTTATTTTGTCATGATTATCATGTTTTCATAATCATTGAATGCCAATATTGAAATTTCAACTAAAATTTTAATAATCGCACCCCCTACTTTTAAAGCATAAAGATAAAGAAATGGTTTATAATTATTAATTAATCTCCAAATATAGTCACCAGAAAGACAATATAGGAACCATTTACTAAATTTAAGAACCACTGTGCATTTGTATTTCAGATATTTTCTTGAGCATTTGTAGATGCATGGCTCTGTGGATCTGGGGCAGGAATTATAACTTCCTCCACAATATGACCGGTGAGAACTGACCTGCTGTTAACTAGAAATTCAGTAATGTGAATAATATAATAAACAGACTCCTCTGATGCTGTGATCCTTCAGATGAATCTGTGCCTTCAGCTCTTCTGCAAAGTCAGACGAGAGACTTTGAAGATGCAGGACTGCTGCTGAACTCACCCTACTTCTCAGTGCTGAGAAAAGAACGAGACATCGACCTCATCATTTCACTGGATTTCAGTGAAGGCGATCCTTTCATGGTATAGCACGCATTTTTAAGACATACTCTAAAGTTAAAGACACAGATCACCTAGAAATCATTGTTCACTCCCCCTCCTGTCATTCCAAACCTGTATTTCTCTCTTTGTTCAGTAGAAAACAAGGTTACACTTTATTTCGATAGTCCACTTTAGACATTCTACTATAACTATAAGTAACTTTGTAACTACATGTCAACTACATGTCAACTAATTCTCATTAATTTGCAACTACATGTCTACTAACTCTCAGAGTAGACTGTTAGGGTAGGTTTAGGGTTAGTAGAATAAGTTGACAAAGAAAGTGTTAGAAGATATTAAGCAGACAGTCTACTAATACTCTACTAACTGCTAGTTGACATGTAGTTGCAAAGTTACTTACTGTATGTCTAAAGTGGACTATTGAAATAAAGTGTTACCGAAAACAAAAGGAGATTTTTTTTTTTATTTTTATTTTTTTAAACAATCTTGCTGCTTATCCTCATTCATTGGACCACCAGAGTTCACACTAACCTTGAAAAACATTGACCGATAATTACAAATGCGGTGCATCATTTAATTCAATAAAACCAAGAGGAAAGAAAACTATTTAAATAGGTCATGAACTGCCTTTGTTTTTTATTTTGTTCCGTTCTCTGAGGTCCACTTATGTTATCAAGATTTTTACATCGAAAAACATCCTAGTTTAGAAGTAATATACTGTTTGTATTTGGCTGTTTTTACCCCCCTCATCAGAACGCTCTGTTTGAATAGGTGTGGCAGATTTTAGACTTTTAGAAGTAAACTGCTATGATTGGCTAATAGTTGTATATGTTTGACAGCATTCATTCCTCATAGATGGCCACTGCTATGATTTAGGTCAAAAACACACAAATAACTCAATACATATCAAACCATCTGTAAGAAGAGACAAAGCAATAGTGATCACGTAATGAAAACGCTTGTGTTGCAACAGTACTGTCGGATCCAATATAGGTGGCACAGCTTTCGGAAAATCTCGTATCGAATTGTTCCTTGTTTGTCAACGAATCCGCATTAAAATGTAGTGAACAAATGACCAAGTTCTTACACAATCTGGATCTTCATTAAAAATAAAGTTCATCCACTTTTTCCTAACGCTGGGATCAGAGGGAATGCAAAGAAAACACTGTTTTTCTACATCATGGCACTGCACAGCGTCTTGTTGTCTTCAGAGCATCTTTATCGTTTGGTTTCTGCGTAGACCTGTGCGTTCGCTTCTCGTAAACACTACATGTGCGAACCGGTGGGCGGAGCTAAACGGGTAGTGATGTAGACAAGTAGAAGCAGGCGTTGATCTTCTTCTGCAGGGGCGGGGTTTATCCACACTATTACATCATAGAGTAGAACATTCCACAAGCTTGTCAGACTGCCTTCAAAAAAAAAAAAAAAGCTGTTTTTAGACTAACGACAAAGTTTTGAGTTCTGAAACCTACAAGATGTTTTTATAGTACAATGACAAGACCAAGTGAATTTTGGTTTCTCAGTTCATTACCCCTTTAAAGCAGCAGACAGCAAAACTGCGGCACACACTTATAATGAACAGAATGTTATCGTGCACTGGTGCATTAATATAGTTATCAGTTTTGGTGTTAAACGATAAAATTATACACTTATTTTTATTTATTTATATTAAAAAAAAAAATTTAAGTGTGTAATATATATATATATATATAATTTAAGTGTTTTGTTATTTCTTCAGATGAAGTTGAGGCCTGGAGGAACAAATATCGCACCTTTCAAGGTCCTTACAGTGCTGAGATGATCACTGAAGTTATGGAGGTCGCTGGAAAAAACATCTCAAACAACAGAGAGAAACTGAAGGAGCAGATTGCTGCGGTCGTTGGGAAAAAAGCACACCACTAATGAGAATCTGAAGAGTTTTGTGTTCTGAAACTTACAGGATGTTTTTATAGTACAATGCTCTCTTTGTCAAATTATCAAGAGAATTTTGGTTTCTCAGTTCATGAACACTTTAAACAAGAGTGCATACGTTTTCATTTTAATTGGTATTTATTTATAACACCTGGAGAGAGCATCCGCTAGCATTCCCATTCATCTCAGCCTCATGATTTCAGTCAATAACAAGTTAAATTTCAACTGAAATCTGTCTAATCCTTTCAATAAATTAATTCTGGTGCTTTTCCACTGCAGACAGTGAGAGAAGCTGCTGATAGGTTCAAGAAACTAAACATCTCTTTCCCTGAAGTCAACATTCCCAGTGAAGACCTGGAGAAACCAAAGGACTTCTATGTGTTCAAAGGCCAAAACGCTCCAACCGTGATTCACATCCCTCTCTTTAATGTGGTCAACTGTGGAGGCAAGTTAAGATTGTCTAGTTGAATAAAAATGGAACATCATCTATGTTCTGATGTAAGTGTATTACTGTTTCTTCAGATGATATTAAGACCTGGAGGAAAAAATATCACACCTTTCAAGATTCTTACAGTGCTGAAAAGATTACTGATCTTATGGAGGTCGCTGGAAAAAACATCTCAAACAACAGAGAGAAACTGAAGGAGCAGATTGCTGCGGTCGTTGGGAAAAAAGCACACCACTAATGAGAATCTGAAGAGCGCACAATGTTCTGAAATGAAGAGGCAAAGTCATTACTGTTTGTTGGAATGTGTTTCTCTTTTTACGTAAAGTTCTGTTCCAGTTACACTTAATGCTCAGCTGATTTTTTCAGGTTAAATAACTGATGGTAAGCTGTTCTTTAGTCAACTCATTTTCAGACCATCAGTTACAGAGATCACCAAACTGAGAAGAAGAAAAAGTAGCTCATTGATTGTTTTCAAGTCATTTCCAGTCTGAATGTGACCTGACATAAAATGGTGATATCTAAGTGAGTTGTTGACTTTTTATTAGTTTTCCCATTGACACCATTATTTGTTCATTCAGATGGATTTGCAGATGCAGAGCGTAAATGGAATTGAGAGGCGGGGTTTAACAGTGTAACTGGCCAATCACAGCACAGCACAACGGAGGCACTCTTCTATTGAATGTTTTTGCACATTTCAGTCTGTTCCTTCAGACAGCTTCACGTTCATTAAGCAATAAATAGATAATCATTAATAATCAAATCAACCGTAACACAGATGTGATTACAATTACTAATTAAAATACTGTATTGCTTTGCTTCTGTTCCAATGACTTAATAAACTGTTCTATAAAAATACGGTTTTGTCCTGGCCATTGAATTTTTAAACGGCACAAATGCTCACTATTAATCAAAGTGATAGCTGTTATCCTGGATGCTGATTGGACAATCCAGAGCTTTTATAATTTTTTTGTATGACTAGAACCATAGTTTTTTACCTTTCTTGGAAAATTTAGTAGTAATTATCAGATCTGAGAACTTCTATTTTAAGTCAGGTTTTAAACACTACACCACCCTGCCATTGGTTAAACAAACGAGGAGCCACGCCCCAAACTCACCCCATTGGCTGAATCATGTCCCAGGCATTGCAAATGCAACCATGATGAATAAACCTGATCTAACCTGTTCACAATCTGCAATACCAGCGACTTCCCTGTTTGCAGACCATCCAAACTTTTCATGTTTCTGTTTCCATGTTCTCAGCGTTCTTCTATCACTCCCTTTACTGGATAACTCTCTTTGTGATCTTTTATATTGACCCAATAATTCATTCTTGGTTTATATCTGCGAAGGTATAAAGGAGCTTCTCTCCTTCTGCCTGCAATGGGAGATGTTCTGAAAGCACCAAAACATACACTGTAAAAAATGACTGTGAATTTAACGGTAAAAGACTGTAAAAATTCTACAGTAAAATCCTGTTAAATGGTTAATGGTAAATTCCCCTACTATATACAGTGAAAAACTGTATTGGACATTATATGTATTGGACATTAATTTTACGGTAGTTTACCGTTTTTGGAAGTGAAAAAGACCGTATAATTTACAGTGAATAACCGTAAATTGAAAAAAAATGTTTTTTTTTGCTGAAATAACTATGTTTCTTCTTAGTTTTTTCTTCGGTTTTTTACCGTAAATTTTACGGAATTTTTTTTACAGTGTATTCTTATTAGAGCTTGATTCTGAATTGCTTCAATCTTTTCAAGTTTGGTTTCAGATGCAAATCCATATATTATACTAGTCCACACTTGATCTAATTAATGTACAGTATATTCAGGCTACACCCCTGATAAGCATCGTAAGATGTTTACTCCTTTTAAATATTTCCTTTTACTAAAACATATGACTTGAGCTTTAGCCACTGATAATCTAAAGCTCCAATGATTTGCCCATGTCTCTACTTAATCCACTGCTTTTTTTTTTCAACTTTTTCGATGGGCTACACATGCAATATTAAGTCTGCTTTTCCATATTGCCCCATCATCTGCAAATAATGCCCTTCCTATGTCGCATTATTTAAAAATCTTTTGTTATAATATTGAATAACACTGGGCTGCACACACTTCCTTGAGGAATTCCATTATCTATCTTGTATATCTTTGAATACTCTACTTGTATTGTTCTTTCAAGCAGAAAATCCATTAATCCAGTCGTACAGCTTCCCTCCTATTCACATACAATTAAGTTAAATTAAAAGCCCCTCTTTCCAAAGCATGTCTTGTGCTTTCTCAATATCAAATAAAACCCCTATCAGTACTTCTTTATTTGCTTGTGCTTTCCTGCATTGACTTAAAACAGCATCCATAGTATTCAGTCCCAGCCAAAACATGAAGAACATTTTTAATCCGCAGTTTCTCGAGCTTAAACATGCAGAAATGTTTGGGCTGTATTAGTAGGCCTACTTCACTGTGTTTAATAAAAATAGCCTTTGTGTTTAAAGTAGCACATAAATATTCTTATAAATCTTTAACTCATTCTATTTAATCATTTACAACAAACAAAAAACTGAGTTAATAAACAGTCCATGAGTCTTTTGTGAGAGTTCCAATGAAATTGATTTAATTGCACCATGTGATATAATAATTATGTCATGTGATATAATAATTGACATGTTTTTCTTTGGAAAAGAAACTGACCCTGACCTCTTACATAAACATGTCCTGAGGGACAGCAGTGTCATTGTGACACTCGGTGTTATTTTAGTAACTGTGTTTTATTTCAGTGTTATTTTGGTAAATCAAGTTAAACTCAATTAAAATGAGAAATGTTGCCTTGGCCATAGCTGACATAAACCAAGTTATAAAAGAAATATTTTAGATTTTATTTCAAATAATGTCTTTTTAAAGCTGCTGTATAGTTAACTACAATAACCCTATATCTATAATTGTACTCTTTGATCAGATTATCATAGTTTAAAAAATGCAACGATAGCCTGTTTTAATGATGGATTTTTATAGTTGAAGATTGAAAGAACAAATGTAAAACAATACAATCTAGACATAAAAGTCTAAAGTAGAAATAAATTATGAGTTTTCAACACAGTTTTCATGTGATCACCGTTTAACAACAAAACAAAAGCTGAGATCTGTTTCAATCAAAATTAAACCCATGGGACATAAAAGTAGTTAAACAATAATACAAAGAAAGTCATAGAAATGCAGTCATGGGTAAAATACTTCACTTGTGAAAGTCTACTTTCCCTGTTTAATAATTTACCGCATTTGTACTGCAAATTTGCATGAAGATTTTCCCAACAAGGAAATTACTTGAAAGAATGTTTTCTGCTCTCTGAAGTCCGGTTCATCATCTCCAGCCCTCACGAGTATCCAGAGCTGATAAAAGAGCATCTTCTAGCCATTCTGAGAGAAAACGGCTGCTTTGTTATTGGTGAATCTCAGGATTTTACAAGACTAATCAAGAACAGTGAGTGTACAGTATATGTTTTAAAGCTAAAGTGTTAAAAACTGTGGTTTAATAATTGACATTTGAAACACTGCAAAAAATAGTGCAACAATTTTCACTCAGAAATTGCTAGTAAATGTTACAAATAATTACAAATAAATAGCAAGTAATAAAAGTAATGAAATTTTGAAAACTAAAATAGTATTTTCTTCTAAAACGTACTCCAGTAATACTTATATACAAAAAACAGTGCATGAGTTTATCAAAAGATTTTTCACTAAATGTTTTTTTAAGATTATTGTTTTTAACTTGAATGTCAACTCTATTGTTTTGCAGATGAGTGCATCCAAACTTCAGGAAAAGTAATTCTGCTCAGATTCCCTAGACACAATTAATGTCTATTTCAAACTGGATAATTCTTTGAATAAAACCGTCAGACTTTGTATTCAAATTTTAATTAAGAATATGTTAAATATGAGTATAGTTACATTCAGCACTGGCCTGTCTGTCTGTCTGTGTCTCGGCTGCAGAAGGGAGGTGAGAATCGGACACTCTCTGAATAAGAAGGAGGAAGAGTTCGTAATCAAAAGGAGAGAAACGGTTTTTCAAAGTCTGCAGAAACTCAACATACCCTGCAGTCAGGTAAAACATCCATTTCATATTTGTGACCCTGAAGCACAAAAGCAGTCTTAAGTCACTGGGGTATATTTGTAGCAATAGCCAACAATACATTGTATGGGTCAAAATTATAGATTTTTCTTTGATACCAAAAATCATTAGGATATTAAATAAAGATCATGATCCATGAAGATATTTTGTAAATTTCCAACGGTAAATATATCAAAACTTCAGTTTTGATTAGTAACATGCATTGCTAAGAACTTCATTTGGACAACTTTAAAGATGATTTTCTCAATATTTAGATTTTTTTGCACCCTCAGATTCCAGATTTTCAAATAGTTGTATCTCAGCCAAATATTGTCCTATCCTAACAAACCATACATCAATGGAAAGCTTATTTATTCAGCTTTCAGATGACCTATAAATCTCAATTTTGGAAAATTGACACTTATGACTGGTTTTGTGGTCCAGGGTCACATATGTGCTTGCTATTCCTTCTTGAAATTACCAAATGGTCTTGTTGCTGATAATAAAATATTTGAAAAATCAGTTTCAGGATGCGGTGCCACACATAGCATTACTGGGTTCTGGAGGAGGACAAAGAGCCATGGTGGGTTTGCTGGGATCCCTGGTTCAGCTTGATAAAGCGGGTCTTCTGGACTGCATCCTTTATCTGAGCGGAGTCTCTGGATCCACCTGGTACGAACCCTGAGAAACAACAAACACACAGAGATTCAATTGAGTTGAATGTCAAAAATGAGAGCAGTATGTGCTTCTCTGAAGGTGCATGGCCTCCTTATACCAAGAACCAGACTGGTCCACCAAACTAGAGACCGTGAAAGACAGAATCGTCGAGAGAATCAAAGGTCCACAAGTCAGCTTGACAGACGCAATGGCCAAACTGAAGAAATATTACTACGGGAAAGACTTCTTCAGCTTGACTGACCTCTGGGCAGCGGTCGTCGTCACAGCATATGTGAAAGAGGTCTGTAAATATTCATACTACAACCCTTATGCACACTTTAAAAAGTGGTATATTTTCAATAGATTGTTGATCATTCGATGCCAAGGGAAGTGAAACACATAATATAGGATGGTAAACAATGCTATATCATTCCTCTGATACAAACTACTGCAAGTCTGCAAGTCTGAGACCACATTGAAAATCTGGCCAATCTGAATTATTTGAGGCAAGACGGACAAAAGCAGCTTCAAGGAAGACAAACATTTTAAAGGATAATGTACCGCTTAATAATACACAGACTTTCATCAAATAAATAATTATGTGGATATGACATATTGGTTAGAGTTGAAACTTTTCATATCTTACATGTTATGGGAAAATCCAACAACAACTTTCCAGATCGACGAACACACACTCACAGATCAGTGGGACCATAAAAACCCGTTTCCCATCTACACAGTGATCGACAAGCAATGCAAACAGAGCATCAAGGAGAAAGGTCTGTGTTGGTGTGTGTGTCTGAAACACATAGTGTTATTGTGCTTGTGTCTGCTGTTATATTGAGGTGTTTTCTGTCTGCAGACCCCTGGTTTGAGATCAGTCCACATGAAGCTGGTTATTCCCTCACTGGAGCGTTTGTGGAAACCTGCAACTTTGGCAGCCAGTTTGACAACGGCTCAAAGAAAAAACACCAGCCTGAAATGGACATGCTGTACCTGCAAGGTAACATATGGAAGCCAGTTTCTGCCACTGAACAAAAATAAAAATGTAGCCTAATTGCGACTACTGCAATTGGGAGTTATAAAGTCAGAATTGCGTGATAAAAAAAAGTCTAAATTGTAAGAAAACATATTTTTTTCCTTAGAATTGGACTTTATAAATAGCAACTATGAGTTTATACCTCAAAGGCATAGATCTGCTTTTGACATTGGTGGGACATAACGGCAGATACCCCCCACCCCCCACCCCTCCGCGCACCCAACCACTAAGTAATTTTCGCATTTATGACTCACCGCAGTTTCAAGTAATAAAGTCTTTATTAATAGGTAGCCAACATATTCATAATTTTTCATATTCAATATTTTAATATAATTTTTCATATTCATTTTTTTTTCATGTTAGTAGGCCTATGTTTGACAATAATTACACTATTTAGATTTTGTGATCCAACAGCATACAACAGCATCAGCCTGCCGAGTGTCTTAATCATGCATCACTTTATTTTGATATTAATCCAACTGGATCGATGATGATTCTGATAGGAAACTCTACTGTTGCTGTATTAACGAATACAACTTTCACGCGTTTCTGATTGACAGATAAACCGCACGCTCCTATCTCAGTGTTGTTTTTTATTTTGTGTATATTTCAGCTAGCAGTTTGCTTTGTACAGTTTAACAACTGCATTCAGTTTAACAACATTAAGTTTAATTCTGTCTGCTGCGACTCAGTCAGGACACGTGTTCCAAATCCTGCAGCGCCACTTACATAGTTTAGCCTACCATAAAATCACATTATATTTGTCCCAAATATTTGCTGAAGTACACAATGACTTCATCCTAGACTGGGAGATTCTTTCAGCACGACTTTGTCTTTCTGTCAGTAGGCTATGCTTTGAGCTAATGACAGCCATAGATCGCGCTTTCTCTTTCCTTTGCTCTGTTTTGTCAAACACCGTACTTCAAACTCATCGACGCAACTTTGTTAATTCCTGAAGTAAACTTTTGTGTTAACTCTCTTGAACTGCTGTCTTGAACTCGGTGCAACCTGTGAGTTGTTCTAAACGCGGCGCTTCTTGTCCGTGTGCGACTTACACCGCCCATGTATTAAACTGTGTCCTTTAAAAGCGCGCAGTTTTCTAACGTTTTTACTTTAACTTCTTAGGTAATATGGTATGTCATATTTCAGATTTGTCTGAATTACATCTCAATTTTGAGAAAAGAAATCAGCAGTGTTGGGGAAAGTTACTTTTAAAAGTAATGCATTACAATATTGCCTTACTCCATAAAAAAGTAACTAATTACGGTACGTAGTTAGTTTTTTATGGAAAGTAATGCGTTACGTTACTTTTGCGTTACTTTTGAAATCTGGACAGAGCTTGCTTGTTTGTTTTTAAAATAAAAAAGTTCTATTTTTGGCAAATATAAAAGCCTTTTCACACCAAACTTGAAATTAATAAGCCTCAGGCTGAAGGAAATGTAAATTTACGTCCGTACAGTAGAATGCAGAAGAAGAAATTTCAACACACTTCAGCAATAAAAAAAACACACAAATGTTTGTCTAGAGTAATTTTTGCTTATTAGTACGGTGGATCTGGATCATCGAAGGTCAGAAGCAAAGACATTGGTTAATAGAATGGGATTAAATACATAAAGGATATTTGTGTTGTTTAACATTTAATTATTGCAGGTTTGCGTCATATTCTGAGTTGCATTTTTAAAATTCATTCTGAGGAATACTGAATCTGTGTTTTTTTTGTGTGAGTGAGATGAATTAATGCATATTCATATTTATTTTAGAACTACAGTAACATCTTCTGATTTCTCTCAACATGGGGGCAGGAGAGCTGTCAATCAATAAATTGGAAAAAAAAAGTAACTTGCGTTACTTATTTGAAAAAGTAACTCCGATATTCTCTTGTAAATGAAAGAGTAATGAGTTACTTTACTAGTTACTTGAAAAAAGTAATCTGATTACCTCCAACACTGGAAATCAGAACTGCGAAAAAAGTCAAAACTTCAGTTTATATCTTGAAATTCTGAGAAAATAAGTCCGTAATTGCGAGAAAAATATTCAGAATTGCGAGTTTATATCCCTCAATTCTGACTCTGACTCAATTCTGAAAATCGCAATTGCAAGTTTATCATGCAATTATGGAAGAGGATTAGGGCCAAGCAATAATAAAAAAATAAAACCATCTCAAGATTAAAGTTGTTAAATTTCAAGAAACAAATCGAGATAAAATATTGAGATTAAATTCATTAAATTTCGAGAATAAAGTCGTTATGTTTCCAGAAAAAAACTCATAATATTTCGAGAAAAAAAAGTCGAAATAAAATGTTGAGAATAAACTCATTAAAGTACGAGAAAAAAGTCATTAAATTTCGAGAAAAAAATTGTTAGTGGAGAAAAAACACGCTCGTGTCATGTTCATTTCATCTCGTTGGACAGCGTTATTCAGCGTCTGCAGCGGAGAGGCTTGGAGAGTAATGCACTGAGTAGCGTATAATACGATCGACCGAGTTCGAGTCCGTCTTTTCCCAAACTCGCTTTTCTTCCTTTTCTCATCACATATCACATCGGAAAAGTGAAAATCAGTTGCTTAACGAGTGTTTAATAATAATGTATTAATTATAGGTTCAGTGTTACTACAGTAAATCCATTGTAAATATTAATTTGTGGACTGAAACGTATTCTAACTGCATTGTTGTCACACAGTGTTTCTCCTGTTTTCTGCGTCAGTGCTGTTGAGAATGGCAGCGCTGTTTCATCTGCCTTTAAAACGTGTTTAAATCATCGCAGAGTCTGTGGTTTGTATCGGAGAGCTCTGCTCCAAACTCGAACACTTCTCACAGCGCTGTTTAGTGGTCACCTGATCTAGACCTGTCAGTGAGTAAAAGCATTTGTTCTGAGCTGGCGCTCCGCTGTGTTTAGGCAGAGCTAATAATGATCTGTGCAGTGCGCTTTACACAAGTAGTGCTGTACCGCGCTAAAGAAATGACCGCGCATATGAGTTATCAAATTGTTGTCACTCACGTTTTACTGATACATCTGGCCTAAAATTTAGTGCTGTCACCTTGTGTTGACATTGTGAAACGGCATGATTTGTAAATTATGATTGGCGGGCCACATATAGGCTAATACACTACAATTTACACTAAGTGAAAATAGCCATTCTATTTATGTTATGTAAAAGAAGCAGATCTTTGCAATAAGTGTAAATAGTAGCTAATTAGATGCTATTTATACTTATAAATAGTGACAGATACTATTTGCACCTCAGTATTGTTGTACATTAACAGGATGCAATAATAACATTGATTTTAATAACAATGATATTATTTATTAAAATTATTAAACAGATGCTGCCTTGGGACAACAAAGCACTCCCTATAGCCTGCCTATCCCTAATTAATACATTATTATTAAACACTCGTTAAGCAACTGATTTCCACTTTTCCGATGTGATATGTGATGAGAAAAGGAAGAAAAGCGAGTTTGGCAAAAGACGGACTTGAACTCGGTCGATCGTATCATACGCTACTCAGTGCATTTGCTCGCCAAGTCTCCCCGCTGCAGACGCTGAATAATGCTGTCCAACGAGATGAAATAAACATGACACGAGTGTGTTTGGGACAACAAAGCACTCCCTATAGCCTGCCTATCCCTAATTAATACATTATTATTAAACACTCGTTAAGCAACTGATTTCCACTTTTCCGATGTGATATGTGATGAGAAAAGGAAGAAAAGCGAGTTTGGGAAAAGACGGACTCGAACTCGGTCGATCGTATTATACGCTACTCAGTGCATTTGCTCGCCAAGTCTCCCCGCTGCAGACGCTGAATAATGCTGTCCAACGAGATGAAATAAACATGACACGAGTGTGTTTTTTCTTGACATTTAACGAGTTTTTTTCTCGAAATTGAATGAGTTTATTCTCAGCATTTTATTTTGACTTTTTTCTCTCAATTTAACTACTTTTTTCCTGAAACATAACAACTTTATTCTCGAAATTTAATGAGTTTAATCTCAACATTTTATCTAGACTTTTTTTCTTGAAATTGAACGATTTTTTTCTCGAAATTTAACGACTTTAATCTCGAGATGGTTTTATTTTTTATTTTTGCTTGGCCCTAATCCTCTTCCGTATGCAATTGAGGTAAATTGTGAAAGCCAGAATTTTGAGAAAAAAGTCACAAATTACCTTTTTAATTTCACTTTTTTAATTCAGTGGCGAAAACGAACTTCCATAAAAACAAAGTTATAGGAGATATTATTAATATTTAGCTATAATATCAACGGACACTTAACATTGAACTACGTGTGTCAAAATTAAAATATAAATAATATATTACACTTACAAATGCTAAAAATCATTTAAAGCAGTTTTAACAGCACAGTGAGTAAAACTGAACATAAAACTTCCCATTACACAGTGATTTAAAGGAGATATCATTAATGCTGAACAATTTAAAGGCTCAGATGACAATTTCATGCATTAGACTGTTATATTACATGTTTCATTTAAAAATGATGTGTTTTTGTATAATTTATTGTAAGCACATTTAAACATAAATGTGTTTTCTGCAGCTCTGTGTGGCAGTGCTTTAGCTGATGGAAAGGAGATTAAGAAATTTCTCTTGGAAAAAATAAAAGGTACAGCTGCATTTGAAGATTTGGTTCTACCTAAGTTGACAGTCATTTTCACTATCACATGAACTATGATTGTATTTCATTCCCTCCCCCAGAGTTCTTTAAACATTTATTACCTACAATACAAACAGAAATGTTTGAGGAAATGAGGAAAGGTAAAGCATTTCTGCTTTTGTTTATTGATATGTTTTATGTTTTGTGTCTACTTACATTACTAACATTAAAATAAATGATGAATAAATAATGTAACAAATGTATTCCAGCACCTTTTTGTAAAGTGTTACTGAATAGATGATGAGAAATGGCTTTTGGACAAAGTGTGCAGTGTGTTCATGTTTGTTTTCTTCAAAAGACCCAAAAGCTCCACCTGTAGAAAAGTGTTTCCAGGTGCTCATGGATCTCATGGACATGAATCTCTCTGTTTTAAATGTCAAAGATCCTTCTGCTCTTGATCAATCCATCAGAACAACACTGAACAGTAAGAGTGTGTTAGAATTTATATATATAAAAATATATATATTTTTTTTATTTTAGAGTCTAGAGTCTACTTACTGCAGTGAATATTTTTTTCATAGTTCAGTTTCTGAATAGACAATCAAAAAATGTTATTTAACATTAACAACCGTAATTGTCCAAAAACAACAACAACAACAACAACAACAAAAAACCATCTACTGAACACAGTGAGCATAATTTGATGCCAGTTAAATTAAGCCTGCGAGAGACAGATGTACAAACTCTTCAGTGGGTTGTAATGTTCTAGATTATCATATATATATATATATTTATTTATTTATTATTATTTTATTATTTTTGTTTTGTTTTGTCAACTGAGTGACATTATCAATGTCAAGTGATTTTGTCTGCTGAATGGCAAAAAAAAAACACTTTTAATTGGAGATCAATACTTTTGAAAACACTATTTGAAATAAAAAGGTGGTGTTTCACATACCTGTATTTAAAATGTATCAAGGTCTCTTGGCTTTTCAGCAACAGTAAAACATGAAAAACAAACTAATTGATGAAACTGCAAAACTGTGTAAAGTAACATTCAAAAACATCTGTTTTTGGTCAAAAACTAATGAACACAAAATACACAAACTACATGTTGCCAGATAACAAGAACTCAATCATGTACATGTTTCCATCTTTTACAGAGCTCGGTGGAGGCAAACATCAGCTGATTTTTCCTATAGAAAAACTGAATCTCGCTGATAAACAAGCTGCAAAACGATATATGAAGCAACACACTGAAGATGTGTGTAATAATTTGAGTCATTGGTTCCGTTTCTGGCCTTTCAGTAGGTTGAACTATCTTTACAATGTATTTGATTTGTATAATGTACTTCACTTTTGATTTTCTAACCAGATTAATGTGTGAACTGAGAAGTGTTTTACTCTAAGATTCAATAAAGCTTCCAAAACAGACTAAAATAATACTAAAGAAACATCCAAAAACCTTTTTCATTTCCAAAGAACGTACTCGGTTACTAACGTAACCTCGGTTCCCTGAGATGCAGGAACAAGTACTGCGTCTTGCTAGAGGCATATGGGAAAAAGCCTTTTTTCTCCTGAACTGAAGCCTTTTTTTCATTCACGCAGTGAAACTGTACGGCCATTGGTTCGTGCAGTGTATTAAAAACGAACCAATGGCTAGGCAGCGGAGCTGCATGAGCCTATGGCGACGAAGCCCGCCAAAGCCTGCCAAAGCCTGCCAAAGCCTGCCAAAGCCTGCCAGAATGGGCGGGGCATCTGGCTATATAAGCAGGTGTTCGCCACAGGATTCTCAGGTTACTTCGACTGAAGCGACGACTGAGTCTTGCAGGTACATAGCACGGCTAGCAACGCAGTACTCATTCCCGTATCTCAGGGAACCGAGTACGTTTCCTTTCGATACTACACTCGTACTGCGTCTTGCTAGATGCATATGGGAACACAGTACAATCACGCCGTGCTAATGTAGTGGAATGACTAAAAGTATCAAACTTCCATAAGCAACCAATGCCCATACAACAACAACCCAAGGCTAAGACGGGCTGGTTAATCGTTCCAGAGTACTCCTGTAACTTAGACACCCAGGGGTCAAGAGCTAACAGGTGAAACAATGCCAGAAAACTTGAGCGTGATACGGCCAAGGGCTCTCTGCCAGATCTGTTTACGCAGCGCATGTCACTTCAGGCGGAAAGGACCCTGGCCTGCAAGGCCGGAACTTCCAGGTTATAAAACCTTGCGAATGTGGATGGCGAGGCCCAGCCGGCTGCTTCACAAATATCTGCAATGGACACACCACTGGACCGTGCCCAAGACGAGGTGATGCCTCTAGTCGAGTGGGCCCGTACTCCAATGGGGCATTGAAGGCCCAAAGAAGAGTATGCTAGCGAGATGGAGTCTACTATCCATCTAGAGAGTCTTTGCTTCATGACCGGAAGCCCTTTGGTGCGGTTACCGAAGCTGACAAAGAGTTGTTCCGACCGCCTATACTTTTCATGAGGGTGTGATTCAGGTGTCTGAGATCGAGGATGGGCTGGAGGCCACCATCTTTTTTGGGTACGAGGAAGTAACGGCTGTAGAAGTCTGACTCGCTCTGGGCTGGAGGAACCATTTCCACAGCTCCTTTTGTCAGCAGATTCATCACCTCTGAGCGCAGGACGTGAGCGTCCTTGCTCTGCACTGAGGTGGGGACCACGCCGCTGAAGCACCGGGGTCTTCGAGCGAATTGGAGTGAATATCCTCATTTTATTATCCCCATAACCCATCTCGACACTCCGGGGATGGCCTGCCAGGCATGGCGAGGGGTTGAATTAACTCGGGTGACTGGCCACACGGGGGCAGAACACTTGTGAGTAATGGAAGAGGAAGTTTGCTCTCTTTTTGAAAATGTTTGTGTTTTATTTTTCCCGCTATAACAGCGGCTGAATGCTTGGGCGCATAAACGGACCCGTTGTTTGCACAAAACACATTTCCCTCTGTACCCGGAGTTGAACGGGGTGTCAAGAGGTCTAAGAGAGGCTGCTTGAGGGGCAGTCCAGCCGTAGCGAGATCTGACCCCGTCCTCTTCCTGTCTCGCAGATCAGGCGCCGGGTCCAACGCAATCTTGGGTCGGGGGTCCCTGGCTCTTAGGAAGAGGGTAGCGTTTGGCCGAGCGAGAGCGTCCCCACGTCTGCTGCTCCTTAGCGGGCTGAACGGCGGAGGCGGCAAGTGCGGGCTTCCCGGGCTGCTGAGTCGGCGCAGACTTAGGGCGAGCAGAGGCAGCAGTGGAGCTGGAGCGCTTAGGCAGGAAATGTCGCATAGCTTGGGACGATTTCTGTGCCTCTGTGAAGCGCTCGGCAAATCCTTGGACCGCCGTGCTGAAGAGACCTTTGGGAGAAACCGGAGCATCGAGGAAGAGGATCATATCCGCGTCCTTGATCTCTGTTAGCGTCAGCCACAAATGGCGCTCGAGCACCACAAGGCTGGCCATCGATCTCCCGATCGCCTGAGCGGTGGGCTTGGTGGCCATTCATAGTGAATAATAAACTGACTTATTTCATGTTGTGATCCCTCAGATAAAACAGCACTTTCCAATCTTAATAAAAGTGAGACGAGAGACTATGAAGATGCCGGACTGTTGCTGAACTCTCCTTTCTTCTCAGTGCTGAGAAAAGAAAGAAACACTGACCTCATCATTTCCCTGGATTTCAGCAAAAGCGATCCTTTCACGGTTTTATACACACATATAGCACATGCTACAATAAAAAAAAGTTTACTCTCTGTCATGGCTTTACAAACCTGTCTGACTTTCTTTGTACAGTAGAAAACAACAGGAGATTTTTTTTTAAACAATCGTGCTGCTTTTTTACTCATGACATTCATCATGACCACCCTAACCTTAAAGAACATCGACAGATAATTACAAATACTGTGTATCATTTAAACAGATAAAAACAACAATAAAACCATTTAAACAAAAGTGATTATGATTTCATTTTAACCATATATCTATGAGCATCCACTAGCATTCCCATTCATCTCAAGCTGATGCTTTCAGTGAACATCAACTTTAATTTCAACTGAAATCTGTAGCCAATAAATGAATGCTTTGCTGCTTTTTCACTGCAGACAGTGAAGCAAACTGCTGAGATGTGCAAGAAACTAAAGATCCCTTTCCCTGAAGTCAACATTCCCAGTGAAGACCTGGAGAAACCAAAGGACTTCTATGTGTTCAAAGGCCAAAACGCTCCGACTGTGATTCACATCCCTCTCTTTAATGTGGTCAACTGTGGAGGCAAGTTAAGATTGTCTAGTTGAATAAAAATGGAACATCATCTATGTTCTGATGTAAGTGTATTACTGTTTCTTCAGATGATATTAAGACCTGGAGGAAAAAATATCACACCTTTCAAGATTCTTACAGTGCTGAAAAGATTACTGATCTTATGGAGGTCGCTGGAAAAAACATCTCAAACAACAGAGAGAAACTGAAGGAGCAGATTGCTGCGGCCGTTGGGAAAAAAGCACACAACTAATGAGAATCTGAAGAGCGCACAATGTTCTGAAATGAAGAGGCAAAGTCATTACTGTTTGTTTTAATGTTTTTCTTTTTTTACGTAAAATGATGTTCCAGTTATAGTTAATGTTGACACATTTTTTTTTCAGATTAAATACTTAAACATTACTTACATCTAGGAAACAACAACTATGTAACTAATGTTCTGTTTATTAAAACAAAGTATATTTCTCATCAAGTTAGTGCTTTTTACGCATGTGTACATTTATACCAGTAATTAATAATTATAAGAACCCATGCATATTTTATTTGTGAACTGATGTTCAGCTGTTCTTTTTAATAGTCAACTTATTTTAGGACCATCAGTCACAATTCCTTTACTACACAATGCTGATTTGAAAAGTGACATCAAAGTGAGTTGCTTTCAGTTAGTCTTCTCATTAAAGGCAGGGTACATTTCTAGTCTATTACCACCCACTGCCACTTATACCACCAACGGAAATAAGCGCAGTTAGAATAGCTAAATATGTGGGAGAGCGTTGCTATTGAGTGACTATATTGTATTGCAATAGGTAGCACTTGTTAATGTTAATGTTGAATCAAGACTAGTCAGCACATAATTTATAATTGAAATGGTTTAATAACAGTATTCCGTTATGGTTACACTTGAATTGGTTACAAAAATAGAAGAAGGATGGTAAAACATAAACAGTTAATGGTACCCAGCATATATGTAAAATGTTACCTGACTTAAAAGAGAGAGAGGGAGAAAAAGAGGGAGAGAAGCCAGAGCCCCAAGAAGAGAGCACCAGCAAAGAAAAGAGGCAGCAAAGGGAAAGAGACAGAGCAACAGTTACAATCTTTTATCCCTTCCTTGACAATGTGACTAAAAACCAAATGTGAGACATTCAAACTGACTAATCAGCAGATTACAGCTGCACCCACTGTGCAAAAGGTGCGACAATTAGTAGACGCCCATTGTATACACATCTTGGCCTACAGGCCTTGATCACTATCAGCACCCCTGTGCCTTCAGGAATGCCAAATGGCCCTTTTGTTACCCAAGATAGGTTTGGGACAGGAAAGCAGAAGTCTTTGATTATTTTTGACCCTACAGCAATCATTAAGTTAAGTGGTCTAAACTTATTTATATGTATTTATATTGTCTGTGGAAGGTGTAGGACCATAAAATGTTCGTCCAATCAAAATCTCCGGTCTGGCAGTAGCAAGTTCCTGTACTTGCTTGCAGCAGCAGCAATAATCTACAACTACAGCAATAACCAACAGACCAAATACATTAACATTGTCATATCCATCACCATGCTAAAATCTTCCGAGAGTTGTCATGATTGAACTAAATATATAAGCTAGTTTCAGTGATTTTTACGATGACAATGTACTGCAATCAAATTTATACGCATCAATATGCCTGAGATCATTTGCAGTAGCTGTGTCCTGCTTTTACAGTTGCTATGTAAGCAGACTTATATGTACAGGTGCTCACCACTGCCAAAAAACACATGTAACTAACTACAACAAAACACAGAATCACAGTTTTGTTGCTACTTTAGTTGCTTCTTCACTTAGCATGTAGAGAGACACAGGAATAACTGATTGTTTCTCTTAGTGTCATCGCAGAAGAAATGGCAGAAGTTCCTCAGACAGCTGTGATTGTGAACGAGCAGTGCTTGGAGTCAGACAGTGGACATCATCTTTATTATACTTCTCTGACTGGACTAGCAAGGAGCATTTACGAGTCGATGAGAAAGTAAGTTCAAGTAAATGTCTGACCATGCACTGTCCATGATTATACCATGTAATATAATGTTTTCTGCAACAATTGGGGGGAATCTTAACTGAAGAGACAAACTGACCAACAGGAATCTGAAAGTGAGTACACAGGCATCCAGGCCGGGTGCAGCAGATGGATCCGGGCCGATCTCTAGCAAGTCTCTAGCAGGTGAAAATTTAACTGAAAATGGCCCAAGTGTACGGAGAGAGACTGTGTATGATGTAGATGTAAAATAGCCTATCAGCAAACGTCAAATTAATAAGTATGCACTAGACTTTAGTGGAGTCGGCAGGTCGCCTGACAGTAAATAAGGATCTAATCCTAACGTATCTATTTTTTGTTTTTAAATACCATTGTTTTCCGTTGTTGGTGAAGTGTTATTTTGGTTTCCGATCACCAAGGAGAGGCTACGCAAGGTCCTAAAGACGGCAGCCACAACAAAAAAGTCACGTGACTGGGCACCACACAAGATTTCAAAATGAGAACGATTAACAAAAAAAAGAAAATCCTCAATGACAAAATACATCACAGGAAAAATAGTCTGCAGGTGCATTTTAAAATGTTTTACCTTATCATCTTATGAATGTAATTTCAATTACTTTCTGAGTATGAATTATGCAGTAAAAGGCAATGATATCCAAGCACTGTAAAAGGTTTTGCCACAAATCACTTAAGTGACTAGCTTCTCTCCAGTATGATTTCACATGAGTCTCGTCTGATCTTTGTATTGTACATGAATTATGAGCTTTTAGAACTTCTGATTGAAGCTGTGCGTGAACTGAACTACTTTCCACAAATTCAACATAGAAATAAAACAATATATAACATAGAAATAAAACAGTGTAAATAAAAATATCTAACAGTTTTTATTAAGTGCAAACAATAAGTGCAACCATAATCAACAGGGGCACCGTAACGGGGGAAGGTTGGGACGATTCCAAGGGCCCGACGAGGGAGAAGGGCCCCGAAGGTGATTTCTAATGATGTGGACCCCAGAAGGCGTACTCAGTAATGAATTGTGAAGTAGTGAAGTAGAATACTTTGATTAATTTGTACTTAAGTACAAGTTACAGGCTTAAAAATATACTCATGAAAGTACAAGTGCCGAAAAAACGACTTAATTACAGTAACGTGAGTAGTTGTAATTCATTACCTCCACCACTGCTGTTTTGGTAGGCTTCATTAACGTCACATTTTTCAGTTGAAGTGTTTAGTATGTCCATAAGAAAAAGCTTTGCCACCCCTGTGCATAAAACGCAAATGTGTGTATAAATGTAAACATTTCCATGACTGTGATGGCATAAAAGTACTGTGTAATGCGAAATAAAGGTTGCACACATCGCAATCATGTTATGTGACTAGTGTAGTCCAATCAGGAAGAATGTATGGTTCTTTTTAGTGAGTCTGTGTAGACTATTCATGAACAAATGATGAATCCAGTGAGTCAAAAACACACAGCACCGCCTGTGTAGCTGATTCACGAACACATGACTCTTATTCAATTCAATTCAAGTTTATTTGTATAGCGCTTTTCACGTTACAAATCATTGCGAAGCAACTTTACAGCAAATTAAGTTTCTACAATATTTAGTAGTAGCTTGTGAACTTCAAAAACACAGAATAGGATGTCTGGTATTTGAAACATTTATGATATTTGACAATACTCTAAACATTTATGGATTAAAATGTATGTAGTGGCAAAATTTAAAACTAATATTGTATGGGTTTTTTGATCCATTTCACAAATTTATAGCTTGATGAAAATTAAACAATAAAAACATTGTTCACAAGCGAGATTCACCTTTAATGTTTCTGTTTTCTTCACACATCACATTTTATGTATCTCTCTGAAGTCTCTTTGGCAAACAAGTACACTAATTCTTACTCTTTGTTGTTTTTTTGGCAAATGCTTTTATCCAAAGCAACTTGCATTGCAGTCAAGGTTCACATTTGATCTCTTAAAAACAAAGTTGAAATCTGTTAGTTGAAGTTAAAACCAAACCCTGGCACACCATAAATGACAATGCATGCAATCTTTAATTTTACGTATGCAAGCCTACTTCCTTATGCAATACCATGTTGCAGCATGTTCTGCTGGTAATGAGCATGAAGGATTTCCCCTGTTCTCATCGAAAAGGACAACAGAACAACCTGTTTTCTACCACACAAGCTAGGTGAGGTGCATGAGGAGAGGCTACATAATAAATATACAAGGAAATATCACGTTTTTCCTGGTCTCAGTGAATGATTGAGTCATTCATCATTCATAACCCCACCCTCAGGATGATGTCTAGACTTGCAGTGTAGTTTCAGAGCCCTATATAAGAGCATCTTCTGGCTGAATGTCAGATAAGGACTGCTGTGTTGTTTTTTGGGTGTGGTATTGAAGACTCACGATTTACAGAAATAGTAAGTATGTTTTAAAGCCTTATATAAATAATGTCAGGGCAATTTAAATGTTTCATGTCATTATAAATTGCATGCGACAACCTTATTAGTGACCCGCACACTACCAGAAGTGCATAAAAATATACAATGATGGTGAAAAATGATTTAACTGTGGGAGTCATATTTCAGTGTGACAAAGTTTTGCATTTTTTATGCATCACAATCTTTACAACGTTATTGAAATATACTATAAATAATTGTATGTTTGAAACATATACTGATGTTTTGATCCAATAGCAATCTGACTCTAAAAACTATAAAGATGCAAGATTGCATGATGTCTGAAGTAATCAGCTGTATTTTGGCCATCTAATATTGTATTTAAAAATAAATAAAATATATTTAAAAAATATTTCAGATCATGCTTTTCGCATTATTTAAATGTTAAATTATTCAAGTGTTTTCATTTTAAGCTGGAACACATATTTCACACATAGTTTCTACTTTATTTACGTTTCCCTATTAGACAATATTTGTATTTACTTTGACGCATGCATACTGTTAATGTTTTTCACATTTATTCTGTTGTTTCTTTGGTTTATCATAATTCTCTAAAAACAGCCTATCAGAGTTTTCTGACTTGCTGTATCCTCAAAAATACTCATTTTAAATTATAGAAATTGACTCTTGTTTTACAGATGAGTGCATCTAAACCCAAGGAAAGGTACGTAATCCTGCCCAGATTTCTACAACAAACTGCTATATTCTGAGAATAAATGTGCAAAATAAACGTCAGGTTTAACTGCATTGAATCTAGAATATTGGACATCTAAATATATCAAATAAGTCATGTTCAGGTCAGCACTGATCTGTCTGTCTGTCTCAGCGATAAGAGGAGAATCAAACCCTTTCTGAATAGGAGCGAGCAGGAGTTTGTAGCCAGCAGGAGAAACACTGTTCTACAAACCCTGAAGAAGCTTAAGATTCAATGCAGTCGGGTAAAACATCATATGTTATACTTCATATTTCCAAATGCTTATTTTGAAATGAACTACAAATGATGTGTTGGGTGATGAACATCAGCAGTCAAGCATCAATGTCACTCTCTTCATTGTGAAAAACAATGCCATTCCTAGGTAGCAAGCATTGATGTGTTCTTACAATGCTTTATCATTTCAAAAAGCTCAGCACAATCAGAATGATAACTTTGGTAGCATTACATTCTGTTGTTTTATCTAAAAATCTGTTAATGCATAAATAACTTTCAAACTTTTTACAATAAACATTTGTAAAGGAAAAGTGTGCTTCCAGGAGCAAGACTGGACATGCCTGAGTTTTTTTTTTTAAATAATTACGTTAGTCACGGGATTTAACTGTGGGATGGGAACAGACGTTTGTAAACTACGGTACATCTCAGTTCATTTTCCATTAAACGACTAAGCAAGTCGCAAGAGTTCCAAGTTGGAATTTTTTGATACTTCTGATACTTTGAATGGTGTGTGTGCATTTCAGAAAGAGGTGCCAAACATTGCATTACTGGGTTCTGGAGGAGGACAAAGAGCCATGGTGGGTTTGCTGGGATCTCTGGTTCAGCTTGATAAAGCGGGTCTTCTGGACTGCATCCTTTATCTGAGCGGAGTCTCTGGATCCACCTGGTACGAACCCTGAGAAACAACAAACACACAGAGATTCAATTGAGTTGAATGTCAAAAATGAGAGCAGTATGTGCTTCTCTGAAGGTGCATGGCCTCCTTATACCAAGAACCAGACTGGTCCACCAAACTAGAGACCGTGAAAGACAGAATCATCAAGAGACTCAAAGGTCCAGAAGTCAGCTTGACAGACGCAATGGCCAAACTGAAGAAATATTACTACGGGAAAGACTTATTCAGCTTGACTGACGTCTGGGCAGTGATGGTCGTCACGTCATATGTAAAAGAGGTCTGTAAATATTCATGACCAGGGATGTATTTCACAGGTTTAATTTTTATTCAAAATTTAGAAAATTATAGGGTGGTATGATTTACAGCCTGTCTTTCCAAATATTGCTGAATCAACATATAGTTTGAGTTTGATGCATAGAGAAGGTTAGTTTATCATTTTTACTGAAAACAAGTTATTTATATCTTGCAGTTCAGTGGCCAAATGATGTTGATTCAGTGTTCCTGAATTGGACTTTTCTTTTTTTATTCACTAAAAAGAACTGGTTCATTATAGCAGTTATTTGTTCATGAATCGGGCTACACAGGTTGGGCTTTGTGATTGCATATTTTATAATATGTGACCCTGGAGCACAAAAGCAGTCTTAAGTCGCTGGGGTATATTTGTAGCAATAGCCTGATTTATAAACCTCAATTTTGAAAAATTTACCCTTATGACTGGTTTTGTGGTCCAGGGTCACATTTAATGCCAGGGTAAACAAGTGTTATAAATGTACATGACATTGAAAAAAATTAAAATATGAAAAAACTTTGATAGATTTACAATGTTATTTATTATGGCAATGCAACATTTCTGTTTGTAAAAAAGGGTCCAGCATCTCCTATAGTAGACTTATAGGTTACATAGCCCTACAGAAATATTACATTTTAAATTGAGAAAGAACAAACCAACCTAGCGATAAAACTGATGGACATCTCCAAAAAGGAAGTACTTCAAGTTTTAAATGGAACATTTCTCTCTAAGCCAGCAGTCATATTTCTTTTAAGTAGGCTACACCTGAGAATGAAATGGTAGTGAATCTCGACTCTCGAGTTTCTCACTGTAAAAATGTCCTATGAAGCTTCATCCCTATAATACAATAACATGATGTGTGTTTTCTGTAGATCGACGAGCACACACTCACAGAGCAGCGGAACCAGCACAAGAAAGACCCGTTTCCCATCTACACAGTGATCGACAAGCAATGCAAACAGAGCAGTGACGGAGGTCTGCGTGTGATGCATGAAAAGGGATGAAACGTTAATATGCTCGTGTCAATTGTTACATGGACATGTTTTCTGTCTGCAGACCCCTGGTTTGAGATCAATCCATATGAAGCAGGTTATTCCCTCACTGGAGCGTTTGTGGACACCTGCGACTTTGGCAGCCAGTTTCACGAAGGCTCAAAGAAAAAACATCAGGATGAATTTGACATGCTGTACCTGCAAGGTAAAAATCAATATTTGGGTAACACTTTATTTGTAATATCAACTTACATAAAACAAATTCACTGTAAACCACGGCTTCACGGGGCTTATTGCTTTTATAAAACGGTTATTCCATATACGTAGTAAGGTTTCACAGAATAAAACAGAGCAAATAAAGTGTAATGATATTAATAAAAACAGTATTCTTCCACCAAACAATGTAGCTCCTCAGAAACAGTTGTGGTTGCTACAAAGTGGTTGCCGAGCAACACACAAACATAAACAAAGGTGTATGTTACTTTGTAGATTCATTTACAACAGCTTTGAACTCGGCTCAGCCAATCAGAATCGAGCACCGGAACTATCCGCTTTATAATGATCTAATAAACATACCTCTGCATCCAATGGAAAATCAATTTAATGGATCTGTGATATAATGTCACATACTTTTACCCAAAACACTTTCACTTTAGGACACAACCAGGTAGAATGCAAAAAAGTAGCGTCTTCTGTACCCCATCTAAAGCAGAGGGGTGCAATGCTGTTGTTAAATTTATGTAATCCGGATGGAGTGTAATAAAGCTTTACATAACTGTAATGTTATCTTCAAATCCTGCTCCCATCTACGTAGTTTTGGATTTATCTGGGTCAGCTAAAGGCTGGCTTGACATCAGAGCATCATATATTCTAGAAATTGTTTTATATAATGGTTTATCAGAGTAGCAGAGTTGCTCAATAGCAGTAAGTTTTTGATTTGACCCCTAAACAATCTCGTAATTGCAAATAACTAAAGAATTCTTTATTACTCAAGTTATATTTATTCTTTAACTGTTCAAACGACATTAAAACACCATTCTCAAAACACATTGGGAGCTATCTATTCTCCCATAAAGGTGTTTTAGGGGGGAAACAAAATTGTCTATAAAATAATAAAATTAATAAAATAATTACAAATTGCCTTGAGACACATCCTTGTCGCTTAAAAAGTTTGCAATTCAATCATACAAAATCTCTGCAGTTTATTTTGCACTTCCAAGTTTGTTGATCTTGTGTTTTTCTGCAGCTCTTTGCGGCAGCACTTTAGCGGATGAAGTGGATATTAAGAAAACCATGTGGCAAAAGATAAGCGGTGAACATTTTTTCTGAGGACTGAATTTTGCTTGAAGTCAACTGTTATTTTATTATCATCCTTTTTATGTTTTTCAGATTTCTTTAAAAACGAAACAATACTTGAGGCAATGAGAGAGGGTAAAGCAATTCTTACTGCTTTTATTTAAGTAGCTGTGTTTAATTAAGAACTAAAGTATTTTTATTTAAGTACAACATAATTGCTTCTGGTTGTGGGAAAACTGATATCGTAACATCATAAATTTGAATGGGGAAAAAGTGTTTTTTTTGCAATGTGTTCATCTTTACTCAATATATATTGACAGAAGAGCATGAGATGAGTGAGAGGAGACATGAAGCGATGAGAAGAGAGAAGGAAACAGATCTTGCACCCGAAGCAGTACTGCACTCTTTTACAGAGCCCTGCCCGCCAGACTCCGACAAACGTGGGTTCCCTTCAGACGATCCAATCCCCCCATCTGTAGACGAATGTTACCGGGCGCTCATGGATGTTGTGGACATGAATATCTCTGCTTTGAATGGCGAAGATACTTCTGGTTTTGATGAATCCATCAGAACAAATTTGAACGGTAAAGCATTATACATCACAGTGAGAACCTGCTGTTCAATGACAACAGATTTGTGAAGAATGGTCAAAAAAGCCATATTTCACATCATATCTGCATTTAAAAATTGTCATTTGTGCTTTGAAAAAAAGCGTCTGCTAAATATGTGACCCTGGAGCACAAAACCAGTCATAAGGGTCAATTTTTTTTAATTGAGTATTGTTGGGCAATGTATTGTTGGCTATTGCTACAAATATACCCCAGCGACTTAAGACTGCTTTTGTGCTGCAGGGTCACATATGTACATATATAAACTAAAAATAGTTTATATAACTATTTTATATCTATATATTTTATATCCATATAAAATATATAACTATAAAATATATAACTATATTTTATATCCATATAAAATATATGGATAAGGTAGCATTTACAATAATATGTAACAATAACTCAATCATGTCATGTCCTGTTTTCTTACAGACCTCTCTGGAGGCAAAAGTCAGCTGATTGATCCAATGAAAACACTGGAAACTGCTGATAAAGGAGCAGAAAAACGGTATATAAAGCGTTTCACCATAGATGTGTGCGAAGATTTGAGTAGTCGGATCAAAATTTGGCTCATTGGTAAGTTGAACTGTCTCTAATTTCCAAAAAATAGGCCTAAATTTAAGATTTATGTAGGCTATTTGAATTGCATGTAAAATTTCTATCCATTTGGAATACACAGTAAACTTAAGTGATGCATATTTGTCAGTCACACATAAATGAAACTGGTCAATTTTTTTGAATTAATACCAATAAACAGTAGCCACACTCTAAAAAATGCTGGGTTAAATACAACCCAGTGCTGGGTGGTTTTAGGGTGCAGGTTTATATATTTAGCAGCATTTAATTGTTTGCTTTCCATATGCACAATAAGCGGTAATGAAACAATCAAGTCAAGAAGTCCACAGCCAAAATGGTTCTTGATAACCTAAGAATCGTTTAAAGAAATAAATTAGAAAATGTATAACTGTTTTACAGATGCTGGGATTAGTATTTGTAAATGCATGGCTCAGTGGATCTGGGGAAGGAAATATAACTTCCTCCACAACATGACAGGTGAGAACAGACCTGCTAAAAACCCGCAATTCAATGAGAATACTAAAAGGGACTCATTTCACACTGTGATCGATTAGATGAAGCAGTGCACTCCACTCTTCGGCAAAGTGAGACGAGAGACTATATAGACGCAGGACTGCTGCAGAACTCACCCTACTTCTCAGTGCTGAGAGAAGAACGAGACATCGACCTCATCATTTCCCTGGATTTCAGTGATGGAGATCCTTTCATGGTAGGCCTGGCTATTATACACATAGAATTCTTTACAAACCCCTCACAGGATGTGCAAAATTTTAATTTTATAGCTACACTCTAAAAAATGCTGGGTTAAATACAACCCAGTGCTGGGTAAAATAGGGACAAACCCAGCAATTGGGAGGTAGCATTTACAATAATATGTAACAATAACTCAATCATGTCATGTCCTGTTTTCTTACAGACCTCTCTGGAGGCAAAAGTCAGCTGATTGATCCAATGAAAACACTGGAAACTGCTGATAAAGGAGCAGAAAAACGGTATATAAAGCGTTTCACCATAGATGTGTGCGAAGATTTGAGTAGTCGGATCAAAATTTGGCTCATTGGTAAGTTGAACTGTCTCTAATTTCCAAAAAATAGGCCTAAATTTAAGATTTATGTAGGCTATTTGAATTGCATGTAAAATTTCTATCCATTTGGAATACACAGTAAACTTAAGTGATGCATATTTGTCAGTCACACATAAATGAAACTGGTCAATTTTTTTGAATTAATACCAATAAACAGTAGCCACACTCTAAAAAATGCTGGGTTAAATACAACCCAGTGCTGGGTGGTTTTAGGGTGCAGGTTTATATATTTAGCAGCATTTAATTGTTTGCTTTCCATATGCACAATAAGCGGTAATGTAACAATCAAGTCAAGAAGTCCACAGCCAAAATGGTTCTTGATAACCTAAGAATCGTTTAAAGAAATAAATTAGAAAATGTATAACTGTTTTACAGATGCTGGGATTAGTATTTGTAAATGCATGGCTCAGTGGATCTGGGGAAGGAAATATAACTTCCTCCACAACATGACAGGTGAGAACAGACCTGCTAAAAACCCGCAATTCAATGAGAATACTAAAAGGGACTCATTTCACACTGTGATCGATTAGATGAAGCAGTGCACTCCACTCTTCGGCAAAGTGAGACGAGAGACTATATAGACGCAGGACTGCTGCAGAACTCACCCTACTTCTCAGTGCTGAGAGAAGAACGAGACATCGACCTCATCATTTCCCTGGATTTCAGTGATGGAGATCCTTTCATGGTAGGCCTGGCTATTATACACATAGAATTCTTTACAAACCCCTCACAGGATGTGCAAAATTTTAATTTTATAGCTACACTCTAAAAAATGCTGGGTTAAATACAACCCAGTGCTGGGTAAAATAGGGACAAACCCAGCAATTGGGTTGTTTTGACCCAGCGGTTGGGTTACTACCCAGAAGGTTGGGTTAAACATTTAACCCAACTGCTGGGTCAAAACAGCCCAATTGCTGGGTTTGTCCCTATTTTACCCAGCACTATTCAACCCAGCATTTTTTAGAGTGTACAGTAACAACATTTAAATAACTATAAATCCATCTTCAAAATGCATGTCTGTCTTAAGCCTGTAATAACTGTTTATATATTAGGCCTGTCGGGACGGAATTTGTGGGTAATTTTTTACATATGCCATTCACCCATGCATGTCATGATAGGAGAAACTAAGCTTTTCAAAGCTTTTAATTAATTGAACCATTTGCTTCGCAAAATAACTGTTTCGAAGCGCTCGAAACACCACATGTTGGTGACACCAGCTGGTCGTAATGGTGTAAAGGCAACTAAAATTCAGTCCAAACATGCATAAATACAACTTTTACAAACCCATTGCAAACATTTCTATGAAATGTATTAAATGCAATTAGCAAAATCATCTAATACCATTAAATATTAAGTGTCTGTATAATTTGGGTTCTTTTATCAGTTTTCAGGGTTTGTTTTGTTTGTTCTGTGAATTAATCAAATCAATTTAGGGCAATAAGATACCATTAGCTACTATTATTATGTTTAATTATACAAATGTCTCATAAAAATCTTGTTCAATGGTTTGGTTTGCCGTTCACAGAAATCATCCCTGGCCACGAACCATTGAAATTTTTTTATTTTAATTTTTTTCATTCACGTAACTTTGGCAGTTTGATGCCCCTGTTGAAAAAACCAGCATATGCTGGTTAGGTATGTTTTGACGCTGGGATGCTGGTTTAAGCTGGTCCTTTGCTGGTTTAAGCTGGTCCTTTGCTGGTTTAGGACCAGCTTAAACCAGCATCCCAGCGTCAAAACATACCTAACCAGCATCTGCTGTTTTTTTCAACGGGGACGCGCTTCGAAGCACTGGTTCAAAACAAAGGTTTCGAAGCTTCATGAAGCAGTTCTTGGAATGCGCCAAATACTAATCATATCCTAATAAAAAAAAAAGTTAGCCCTGGCTACTTTGGTGCATGTTTGGTGTAGGGTTAGCGTAGCTGTAGGTTAATTCCCTTACGAAAATTCACTACAAATAAAACCAAAAAACTATGGATACTATAGCCTAGGTAAACCATGGTAACCACAAATTAACCATGGTCTTGCTACACTAACCATCGTTTAACCATGGTACTTGTAGTAAAACTGTGGCTATACAAATGGTAATCACTGAGCCAAAAAACCATGGTTACTACAATTTTACTATAATAAAACCATGGTTACATTTTTGTAAGGGTTGTCACAACAAGTGAGAAATATCAAACATAGACCACGCAGAATGGCAAACCAAACAGAAACGCCCAAAGTCTACAAGCAAAACAAAACTATCATCAACATTGGCTTAGCTTTTCAAATAGCTAGAACTCTAGAAATGTAAAATGTTTTAAAAGCGACCCAATGATGGCTTTTTCTTACTCAATGATATTTTAGCATAGCACTCTAACAGAGAATTGACAACGTTTGACCTGATCAGACTAGTGATGTTACAAACTTATGTAACGTTATTAATTTTAAAACAACAATTAGTCAAAACAATATTCGCGCAATTCATCCGTGCAACCAAAACACTGTTCTTCAGCAAGACGCATGCAGGTTTATTTCTGAACCGCTAGAGCGCCTAGGGATCGTAAAACTTGTATGTTGTTTTTATTTAGTACTGGCCTCAATAAGCTATTTCACATAACAGATGTTTACATACAGTATAGTCCATATATGGACACATATAGACAATATTAATAACTGAATTTACACAAATAACCCAGTTCAAAAGTTTATAAACGCTTGTTTCTTAATGCTGTCATCCTGAGCAGTAAAACTGACCACTGTTCTTCAGAAAAAACAACAACTTTATTTTCTTTTCCAGCATCTTCTGCACATGTTGAACCCTTTTTAACACTGAGTGTGATTTTTTTTAGATCCATCTGTTCACAATGAGGATGACTGAGGAACTCAGATGCGACTATTACAAACATGATGCTCAAAAAAAAAAGAATTATAATTGGGGTGTAAAAACTTTTGAACAGGATAATCAGTGTACATTTATCTTATTTTGTCTTCTGGGAAAAGTAAATATCTCATCTAGCTTTTGGAAGGGTGGTACTTTATATCTTTAAACAAAATAAGAGCAATTTACACTGATCATTCTGTTCAAAAGCTTTTAATGAAGCCTTTCTATCATGCATTTCTATTGCAGACAGTAACAGGAGCTGCTAATACGTGCAAGACACTAAAGATCCCTTTCCCTGAAGTCAACACTATCAGTGAAAACAAGATGAAACCGAAGGACTTCTATGTATTCAAAGGCCAAAACTCTCCAACTGTGATTCACATTCCTCTGTTTAATGTGGTCAACTGTGGAGGCAAGTTCAGATCTTACACTCTAAAAAATGCAGGGTTAAATATAACCCAGTGCTGGGTAAAATAGGGACAAACCCAGCAATTGGGTTGTTTTGACCCAGCGGTTGGGTTACTACCCAGAAGGTTGGGTTAAACATTTAACCCAACTGCTGGGTCAAAACAGCCCAATTGCTGGGTTTGTCCATATTTTACCCAGCACTGGGTTGTATTTAACCCAGCATTTTTTAGAGCGTACAGCTGTCCTGAATAAACCTGAAATATCATTGAAATAAATTGATCTGATTTAAGTGTGTTACTGTTTCTTCAGATAAAGTTGAGGACTGGAGGAAGAAATATCGCACCTTTCAAGGTCCTTACAGTGCTGAGATGATCGCTGATCTTATGGAGGTCGCTGGAAAAAACATCTCAAACAACAGAGAGAAACTGAAGGAGCAGATTGCTGCGGTCATTGAAGAAAAAAGATTAAGCCGCTTTAACAATTTTCTGAATAAAGACTAATTTAGACTGAATATAAACTGAATATAGAATAAAAACTGATCTGAATAACAGTAATTTCACAGAAAATAGTGTTGAATTTTTTTGTCTTTATCATTAATTAAATCAGCATTATTTCTGCTAAATGTGATCTGTGTGGCAGTACAAGTGTATCATGTTTGCATTTTATTTAATATGTTCAAAATGTTCCTAAATGCTTGATTTTCATTAAGCAAGTACATAATTGCGACATTTTTTTATTAGTTCGAATTGTGGGATACGAACTCAGAATTACGAGAAAAATGTCATAATTGTGAGATAAGAAGTCGCAATTATGTTTTTCATTTTTTTATTCGGTGGAAGAAATAAGCTTCCATAATATATTGAGCTGGGAACATTGCCAAAGATTTAATAATAATAATCTGAAGCTAGTGTTGTGTCATACTGGGCCATTCACACTGAAAGTGGTTTTTGTGTGTGTGCGTGTGTTCATCCGAGATGTTTTTGTTTTACTATATAAACATGGATGTCATTGACGACCACGACCAGTTCAAGCTGTTTTTGTTAACTAGCTGGTCAGAGCACTCAAAGCCAGCTAATGCAATGAATGATTCCAAGTCTTAACGCTGAGTTTAATTACTGAGTGAATCGTCGATTTGAACAAATCAGTTGAACGAATGATTCAATGCACCATTCATAAAGCGAATCACTTGCTTCGCTCCTGAATGAAGTTTCCAACAGCAATTTTGAACGAATCCTCTGGATTAAATATCATTTAAATATAAATATATTCAAAATGATATATTTAAATCATTAATATTATAACATTACATTGCATTAATTTTTCAGTTGTAAATGCTGTGTAAATGCATTTATGAGTATTTTACGGTCTGTTTAAATAGACTAAGACTAAAGAAAGAAAGAAAGAACCCTAAATAGAAAGTCCAAGAATTTGACTTTAAAAAACAAAGCCCACTATTGTTGAGTGACATCCCGACATCTGTAACAATGAAAGTGAAATGACACAAGCTGCTTGAATAAAAAATCAATTCAAACATGATAAATGACAAATTAATACAAATGAATGCTAAAAAAAAACAGGCATTTATTAATTTTGTTTGGTGATTTAATAATTAATTTAAAGAATTTTGTGTTTTATTAACAATTATTTATTTAAATAATTAATTATTTATTTAATGAGCAGTTTGGTCCTCCCCCTCAATGGAAAAGATCATTTCTGACACTGTTTAGGGCTTAAAATAACGTGGATGTCAATATATCAAAATAAGTAATTACAAGTAATGATTTTGCAATATGTAAATCTTTTTCATCCACAATCTTGATTATTTTGAGTGTATTACTGTAACAATGTTCACTTAAAATGTTAATGTTGTCATGAATAGTATTACTCTTTGGTAAGCTAATGTGCATGAAGCCTTTCTCTACGGTGGCCGAGAGAGCTCAACGCGCTGCAACTTCAGAAAACACATGCAACTAGAAAAAGCACCAGCAAATCAAGCAAACATCTTCATCAGTTTGACAGCAGGCGCTGCAAATGCTCACAATGCAAACGAATAAAGACATGCAGAATTTTATTTGCAGTGCATTTCTTTATTTGGTTGTGTTGTGAGCACTTGTAGCGCGTGTGTTGTCAAGTTGATGAAGTTGTTTTCTTAATTTGCAGGTGTTTTTTCTATTTGCAGCGTGTTGAGCTCTCTCGGCCACCGTATTTATGCAGTAAATAGATCGTTCTATCAACAAGTTCATCCAGATCAACCTGTTGCCTGCCACTCAAACTTATTAAAGGTGAGGTGCAGCACCTCCCTCCCCAACACACCCACACACAAATCTGTGCTGGTGCTGTTGCTGAAGACTCAGGATCCACAGGAACTGTGAGTATATGTTTTAAAACTTTATGTAGATGAGGTATTTTCAGCAATAGAAGAGCAGTTAACACTTTAATGTCATTATACTTGGCAGGTGACAACAGTAGCATGAATGAATCCAACATTTGTCAGTAATAAGCTTTAAAATAACTATGACCTGCACACGACCACAATTGCATAAATAAACAATCATGGTGAAAAATGATTTGAGGAATTCATATTTCAGTGTGACAAATGTTTCCATTATCTAATGTTATATTTGAAAGTAATCTCAATTATAGTGTAAAATTAAATGTAAAATGAATTGCAATAGATTTCAGATCATCTTATGTTTACAGCTTTTAACTTTTAAAAGGGACATCGGATGCACATTTTCCACAAGTTGGTATGATTCTTTAGGGTCTTCATGAAATGTCTGTAACATACTTTGGATAAAATTTCTCAATTGTTGTGTAAAACAATTATCTTTTTCCATAGACAAAAACAGCTCTGTTCACGGAGAGCCGTTTTGGTGCATGTCTCTTTAACTGCTAATGAGCTACTGCTCACCCCACCCCTCTCTTCTGTGGGGTATGTTGACACACAAGACACCTGAATTGCTGCCTTGGGGTGTGTTTCCCAATAACAGTGTCTCTTTGTGTACTATGAAGACTCTAAAGGTATACGCATCTTAACCATAGTTATACCTTTTCTAGGCATGTTCCCCTAACTATACCTTAGAAGGTTGCTTAAGGCAGGGGTTTTCAAACTTTTTGGAGCCAGAGACCCCTTACAGGGAAGAAGATTTTCAAAGGACCCCCTCATAGTTATAACCGTGTTTAAGGCAAAAGTTTAATGTGAATATTAATATTAATATTCACATATTAATGTGAATGAACATAATATGACTGTTTTATTGGTGCAAATGGTCCCCATTGTATATGTAGTTTTTAATACAGCATAATATAAATAAATTTACCATATTTTCAGGAAAGTTTCACCAGGTCAGGAAAAAAACCAACATAAGTTGCATTGGTGTATAAGTTGCATTTTAATGTTACTTTCAGAAATAATTAAATACTTAAAATTTAAAATTTAATTTGCAGCCTTTTCTTGTTTTTGTAAGTGTCATTTATATATAGAACAACAAGATGGCTGCCACGGTGCGGAGCTCTCCCATTCTTTTGCTGTTTTTGTTTGTTTGTTCTTTGTTTAGTCATTCTTTTACTATCAGTTTTACCAGAGACAACTACTGGACATAAGACAACACACACCAGCCAAAATTGTTTCCAGTTTTTTATTATTCAGACGCTTTGTTGGATGTTCTAGTCAGAGGGGCAACAGTCCTATTCAAACGAGCTCAGATGGAAACGAGGAAAGGACTCTCTTTTAATCATTCATGGGGAACCGTATCGTGGAAGAATACACACATGGGATCACCGTGGGGATCACAACATATGGCACCTAGCCTAGCACAGGGGTTAACCAACAGGCAACTTTACGAGTGTTAGGTCTGGAGGGTGACGAGGAACTCCACAGGGTTCGCCTTGTGGGGAACTGAACTGAAGAGCAGAATGAGTGCACGTATCTGGTCCATAGAAGGGAATGGCGCAGCAAGCGAGACACCGAGCAGTTCCTCTGGTTTTACTGGCTACTCGAGGCGAGTGCATGAGAGGACACTGGCTCTACACGAAGGCTATAAAACCTAGCAAACGTGTTTGGTGTCGCCAAGCCCGCAGCTCTCAGGGCCGCTTGCTCTTACGCTTGCCACCTGGTTTGGCGGGGGGCCTGGACGGGCGGCGCCCCACCCCTGCAGCCGGGGGCAGGATGTGCTTGACAGTCTCCATCTGTTTCTGGGCAGCCGAGAACTGCTGGGCAAAGCTCTTGACTGCATCGCCGAATAGGCCGGCCTGGGAGATAGGGGAGTTGAGAAAACGAATTTGTCGGCCTCCCGCATGTCCGCCAGGTTCAGCCAGAGATGGCGTTCCTGGATCACCAACATGGCCATCGTCTGACCAAGGGAGCGCGCAGTGACTTTCGTCGCTCGTAAGGCAAGGTCCGTTGCTGTGCACAGCTCCTGCATCAGCCCTGGGTCAGAACTACCCTCGTGGAACTCCTTTAGTGCCTTGGCCTGGTATACCTGCAGGAGTGCCATGGCGTGCAGGGCGGAGGCAGCCTGTCCAGCGGCACCGCAAGCCTTGGCCATAAGCGTGGACAAGAACTTACAGGCCCTGGATGAGAGACGAGGGTTACCCCTTCAGGTGGCAGTGCTCCTTGGACACAATTGCATCGCAACCGCGCACTCAACCGGGGGGATTGCCTCGTAACCCCTGGCTGCGCCACCGTTGAGGGTAGTGAGGGAGGAGGAGGCACCAGACCGGTTTCGGGCAGAAAAAGGTGCCTTCCACGACCAGGTCACCTCCTCATGCACTTCCGGGAAGAAAGGCACTGGGGCGAGAGGCTGAGAACCAAGATACCAATCATCTAACCTCGACGACTCAGGACACGGTGGCTCTCTCCACTCGAGCCCGACCACCTTGGCAGCCCAGGAAAGCATAGCCGTTAATTCTGGGTCAGGCTCAGACAACGCTACTCTCCCCGAAGGGTACAACGCAGCTGAGTCCTCATCCCCAGACTCCAGCTCACCCTCTAATGCCGCAATCGACATCTGGTCATCCAGAGGAGCACCGAATGAAACGGCCAGTCCCCCATTAGAAGGACCGGCACGTTCACCCGGAAGCTCCACAGCTTGAGGTGTGCTAGAGGAATGGGGGACCCACTGAGATTCACTCGGCGGGTTTACCCCCTCTGTAACCCTCAAGTCTGTCTATTCACCGAAGTAGCCCTCTTCTGCGGTGCAGAAGAAGAACTAGATCGGGGCATAGGTAAGGGGACTCCACCTCTCCTAAGGTATTGGAGTCTCGACCGCAAAGCCGAGATGATCATCCTCCGGCAGTGAGAGCATGACTCATCCAAGAAAGCAGCCTCAGCATGCTTAATGCCCAAACACGTGAGGCAATGATCGTGACTGTCATCCGGTGCCAGGTAACGACTGCATCCAGAAACACACAGTTGGAATGACATCTTTAAAGGGGTCATATGATGCTTTTTTAAAGATCATTATTTTGTGTATTTGGTGTAACAGAATATGTTGACATGCTTTAATGTTCAAAAAACACATTATTTTTAAAATACTGTACATTATGGTAGGTTCTCTATGCCCCGCCTCTCTCAAACGCTTCGTTTTCTACAAAGTCCCTCCTTCCGACAAGTGCAGTCTGCTCTGATTGGCCAGCTGACCCAGTGCATTGTGATTGGCCGAACACCTCATCGGAAATGTAACGCCCCTTACCATAATCACGAGCATCAGCTTTCAAAATAAATGTAAAGACAGAGCCCGAAAGGGGAACAGAGTCGCGTGACAGACACATGATGAAGCTGGTATGTGTTTGTGATGTGACCCCCGCTCCCTCTCTCCCTCTCTCCCTCTCTCTCTATGCGCAAAACTCCACATTTGAACAGTCAATAGCAAATACTTAAAATTTAATTTACGCTTACAGTCTTATGTACACTTCCACAACTCTTATCCTGCGTATGCAAATCTTTTTGACGTCATTCTACCTTCATAAATTTGCTCTTTCAGAACCGCTGAAGCGCACAGGGGAAACCACTGCTGCAGCGCCATCACCCCAACACCAGTGCTCAAGAAGCCTCTTCCCCAGAGCGCTTGTTGACTCGTCAGAATACTCCTCTTCAGACGACAAGCAGAGCAGAATGATAGAACCGCTTGGCTCCGAAGCGAAAAGCTGAATACGCGTTGCACCTGCTGCGTACTTATGCTCGTGCCGTGACGAGCAGCAGCTGGATGCAATTATCGCATGCCAATGTGCATTGGCTCGTTTAATTTACACTCGAGGATAATAGGGCTCTCAGGCGAGATCCCAATACGTCTGTCACCAACGTGACTCGGAGTGACCAACTGAAAGGGAATAACTCAATGCGAACCAACAAGTGTTTTCCATGACAAAGATGGTTGGCTATCAGTCACTCAGTAGGTACTTTTAATAATGTTAAATAGGTTTAATATTTTTTAGATTATAAACTTGTTCATTTCGTTGGAAAGTGCAGTGCGCTTCTGAATGGCTGTGATATTTGAGTGATGGAAGAACCTCAAGCTCTGGATTTACTGACTTAAATACCAGGGCTGCATTATTTTGATCAAAAATAGTGACAAAACAGTAATATTGTGAAATATTATTACAATTAAAAAAAAAACTTTTTTAAAAATAAAATGTAATTGTTGCAATTAGCTATCACAACTAAAAATTTATTGTTAGAATAACATCATGGTGGATTTAACTTGTTGAGATAACTCAAAGATCTAAGCTGTCTGTTAATAGTTGTCACTGTCACATGATCAATCATAAATCATTCTAATATGTTGATTTGTTGCTCAGGAAACATTTCTGATTATTATCAATGGTGAAAACGCTTGTGGTTATATAGGTCTTCTGACAAGAAAAACGGACTCATGAGTTTATCAAATGATTTTCAGAAGATTTACTTTTATGTCAACTCTTTTGTTTTATAGATGAGTGCATCCAAACCCCAGGAAAGGTGATTCTGCACATATTCCTAGAATGATGAGCTAACAACTGTGCTGCATTACTTACAGAATTAACATCTATAACAAACTGGATAATTCAGAGAATAAACTATTGAAATGAATTGCACAATAAATTGTATTCAGATCTAGAATATTTATTTCAAATAGGTGAAGTTAAATTCAGCACTGCTCTGTCTGTCTGTGTCTCTGCTGCAGCAGTGAGGTGAGATTCGGACACTCTCTGAATAAGGAGGAGGAAGAGTTTGTAGCCAGAAGGAAAAACACAGTTCTGCAATGTCTGCAGAAGTTGAATATACACTGCAGTCAGGTAAAACATCTTACGATATACTTCATATATCTATGTGGCTATATGGATATGACCAACAAATAATTCTCCCTTACATGTCACCACATGTTGCAACATAATAGAGCACATGTGGCACAATGACTCAAGTTGTTAGGTTTAAATATAACAAAATTACAAAAGACACCAATAAATATTGAGTTGATTGTACTTAATAGTGTCTCTCGGTGTACTTCTACTTCAAGTTTACTTCATGCTATGGGAACGGTGATTGAAAACACTGAGTCACATTTTTTTTACATTTATGAACAAAACCTGAAATAGTGCATTCCCAGTTATTAAGATTTATATTAAAAAATGCATTACTAGGCTGTAGTTATTCATTTTAAATTCTTCATAATATGAGTAGTGTATAAGGATTGCTCAATAAAACTTAATGGAATTTTACTATACAATTGAGATCTTAAACAGGATTCAATTTTTTTTTTATGTCAAACATAAGTTTCACTCTCTATTTCCTATTTCCTTAGGTTTATGTTTTAAGTGGTGTTTGTGTTTCAGGATAAAGTGCCAAACATTGCATTACTGGGTTCTGGAGGAGGACAAAGAGCCATGGTGGCTTTGCTGGAATGCCTGGTTCAGCTTGATAAAGCGGGTCTTCTGGACTGCATCCTTTATCTGAGCGGAGTCTCTGGATCCACCTGGTACGAACCCTGAGAAACAACAAACACACAGAGATTCAATTGAGTTGAATGTCAAAAATGAGAGCAGTATGTGCTTCTCTGAAGGTGCATGGCCTCCTTATACCAAGAACCAGACTGGTCCACCAAACTAGAGACCGTGAAAGACAGAATCATCAAGAGACTCAGCGGACCAGGAGTCAGCTGGGACGACAAATCGGCCAAATTGAAGAAATATTACATGAAAGACTTCTTCAGCTTGACTGACCTCTGGGCAGTGCTGTTTGTCACATCATATGTGAAAGAGGTCTGTAACTATTCATAACACAACCCACCTTGACTTGTTGAGAGTAGAAGTGGTCATGTTCAGTTTTAAAGTGCATGTGTTTTTAGGTCGACCTATGCTGGATTTTATGGATAACGATAACTAGGTATTATTAGATACATATCATATATACATATATATAGAAAAAAAACATTTTTTTTTTTTAAATGATTTATGTCTATTATTATTATATATTATATATCACACATATTTCTTAAATATATACATATATGTGTGTGTATTTCTATATACATATACTGTAAATATACACAGTACACACAGATATAGCCTAATATGTAAACAGAAACATTTATTCTGGATGCGATTAATCATGATTAATAGATTTGGCAGTCCTGTATGCAGCTGTTGCATGCTGATAATATTAATGTAACGAATCAATCCACTGAAGGCGAGTTGAAGTGAGAACCCAAGTGCAGCTTTATTTACAGTGATCCAAACATCCAAACATAATCCGAGACTTGACTTGACATGTCAATTAATTGCAATGAACAGTTTTAAATTTTAAAGAATTTTAAAATTCTAACAGTGAAATGCAAAACTATTTTTAAAATGTTGAGAAATTGAGACTTTTTGAAATTTGTAAATTATTAGAAGTCAGAGCAATCGCAGCTTTTATTTACTCACTGCTTTAATAACACTAGTAGTGACAGTGTTAAAAGTAGGCCATCATTCATGAGAATGAATATGAAATCTACTCTCAGAAAGAGTCACTTCTCTTAATGAAGTAAAGTTTCTGGTGGAACCTTCTGCAGAACCTCAAGCATCCTGTTGTAAACTCAAACTTCAGCACATTATTTCAAACATCTCAAAGGCTTTTCTTTAGGATGGTATCAGTGGAGGAACCGCTGACTGTCTTCATTATTCATCAGAGAAGCACCCTTTCTATGTCATTAATCAAACTTTTTCGTGATCGCCCTGGCAGTCTCCACTACAACATAACACTGTAAAAAAATATGTTCTCTTCAGATCGATGAACAAACACTCACAGATCAGCGGGACCTGCACAATGAAGACCCGTATCCCATTTACGCAGTGATCGACAAGCAATGCAAAAGGAGTGAGGAAGGAGGTCTGTGTTTTTGTCTGAAAGACACCGATTTTTAATGTGTTTGGGTCTGCTGTTATATGGAGGTGTTTTCTGTCTGCAGACCCCTGGTTTGAGATCAGTCCGCATGAAGCAGGTTATTCCCTCACTGGAGCATTTGTGGAAACCTGCAACTTTGGCAGCCAGTTTGACAACGGCTCAAAGAAAAAACACCAGCCTGAAATGGACATGCTGTACCTGCAAGGTAACAAACTCTGTCGCAGGACTGCTGTAGCATGCAGAGAGAGCAGGCAAAGAAGAGTAGGTTAATAGAGAAACAAACATCCACAAAAACACAAGCACGAGTCCAAGGGTGCAAACAGCTCCAAGTAAAATGATTATGACAGGGCATGAATGCAGCACATATATCCACAGCGGCTAACTCACAAGGGTAACTAACAGACACAGTAGGAACAGCGTGACACTTCAACAAAAGTCCAAACACCAACACAGGGAATATATAACAACTGCTTTATTTATTATTTGTAATACCAACTTTCAGTGTATATTGTACGCTGTACATTGAACTGACCTAAATTAGATAATAGAACAAAATACATGAATATTCTCTGTGACATCTAGCTAATTGTCAAGTAAAAACTGAAATGTAACCAAGGGAATGATTGGAAATGTTCAAAAATCATTTTTCAGCTTAAAACTTTATTTTGCATTGACATTGTAGAAACTCACTTAATTTGATTTGATTTCATTTATTTATATAGCACAAATAAACACAGCAGGAGCTGACCACTGTGCTTTACAGAGTATAAGACTGAGATACATGATGAAGCGAGAGAGAGAAAGGAGGAACACATAATGAAATAAAAACATAATTAAGATTTGTTAAATGCCTAGGCAAGAAGATAAAACGTTAACTTCGATTTAAACTCATGTACAGAGGACAGGGATCTCAGAGATGAGGGCAAGACTGACAATCATTAAAACAGGAGTAATATGTTCACGTTTGCGCACTCTGTTTCATTATGACACACAGAAATGTATACTTCAGTACAGACACATCTCTGCCATGAGCTCTGTTCAGGAAGCTGAGGGACAAAATTAGTTTCATTTATTTGAAACGTTGTGTTTGTTTCATCTTGTGTTTTCTGCAGCTATGTGCAGCAGTGCTTTAGCTGATGGAGAGGCGACCTGGAAATGGATAAAAGGTACAACTTGAATTGTAAAACTTGAAGATTTAATTCTGCTTAAAAGTCATTTCGTTTTCATTTGATTTTGTTTTTCAGCTATTTCAGTACCTGAAATAAAATCGGTATTAGACAAAATGGAGCAAGGTATAGAATTTTATTATGTTTATTTATCGATTAGTTCCATGTATTCAAATATTTGTTGATCTTTCATTTGTGGCCAAGCAAATGTTCAAGCCACAAGCTGAAAAATTAAGTGTCAGATTAAAAATACAGTAAAACCTAAATTTATTCAGACACCTTCAACATTTCTCACATTATCACAGTTTATTCGCTATAGTTTAGAAATGAGTAATAAAACACAGAGTGAAACTGTGTCAGAACAAATTCATCTTGATAATCACAAATGAATTACAAACCAAAATTTCTTCAGACTCCTTCAAAATTTCTCACATCACAGTTTATTTGCTATGGTTTAGAAAATTGTAATAAAATATGACAAGAACTCCAGAGTTAAACTGTGTCAGAACAAATTCATCTTGATAATGTCAGATAAGTTGATAGAAAGGCATGTAACAAAACATGCTCAGGTCAAAGTGTCAAATCAAATTTTTGGTGCCACATTTTTTGATCAGTTTTCTGGTAGTTCACTGTATGAAGAATGTTTGGGTATAATATGTCACAGTTTACGTTATTTTGCTATCCTCACTGACATAAATGAACTATAGTGTCCTGCACCCACTAGTAAAAAAATATAAAAAATTATATCTGGTGTCTAAATAACTTTTGGTTTGACTGTATGTATTAAAAAGGTCTCTTCAAAACTGTTAACATCCCATGGATAAACCTGTAGCACTTGCTAAAAATATATCACCAGCCCTGATGTAATATTGTTTTGTATGATTGCTTCTGGTTGTGGGGAAACACCTGCTATTCACTGTAAAAATGAAAAGATCAGTCCGGAGGAAACGCCTCGAGAACCACTCAGGAGCCTGTCGGTGAAGGTCAGTGAGGAACTTGCAAGGTTTCTTGACAAAGTCTTTCAAAAGGAATGAACAACTTGAATTCTTTTATACAATACATTAATGCAATTCATGGAAGCACAAAAAAATGCAATACATGTTACATAGAGTTAACTAAAAACCAGGTGGCTCAAATCTCCTTTATACTGTCGGTTATTAAACGTCTTTCCCCTATTACAATTCAATGTATATTGCAATCAATGTAAAGTAATAATAATAGTTCATCATGCAATAGAAGACGAACAATGAAAAAGAAGCAGTTGGTTGAAAATAAGGGGAGGTGTTAGATTTAACACCAAAACACCAACATGTCAAAATACTTGAAAAATGTCTGTAAGTACAGATTAAAAATGCTATTTTCCATCAACACGCATCTGTCACAGGTAGTGCTAAGCATGTTTGATGAAGAAGGAGAATCCACAAAGTCTTTTAATATATCCACAAGAAGAAACTCACAGGAAATTTAATTTATTTCTGTGATCAAAACTGAATTTTCAGCATCATTATTCCAGTCTTCAGTGTCACATGATCGTCAGAAATCATTCTAATATGCTGATTTTGCTGTTCAAGAAGCTGTTTTGTAACATTATACACTATACCATTCAAAAGCTTGAAATGTTTTTTGAGCAGCAAAATCAGAATATTAGAATGATTTCTGAAGGATCATGTGACTGGAGTAATGATGCTAAAGATTCTGCTTTGAGTTCACAGGAATAAATTAAATATTAAAATATATTAAAATAGAAAAGTTATTTTATATAGTAAAATGTTTCAAAATGTTACTGAATTTGCTGTACTTTGGATCAAATAAATGTAGGCTTGGTGAGCAGAAGAGATTTCTTAAAAAACATTAAGAATCTTACTGTTCAAAAACTTTTGACTGGTAGTGTGTGTATATAAGCAAGACATTTTGCAGTGTGCTTATGTTTTGTTTAATTTGTCAATGTATTTCCCTGTCCCCGTCGTCTATAGACGAATGTTACCAGGAGCTCTTGAACCCTGTGGACGCTGACCCTTCTGCCCTTGAGCAGTCCTCCAGAACAAAGCTGACCGGTAAACTTTTCCTAAAGTGTGCTAGAATTTATAAAGAGAATATCTGGGGCTAGTTGTCACACTTACTGCAGTGACTATTTCTCAGGGGTGGTTCATTTTTGTTTTTAAGTTTATTTCTGACAGACAAAAGAAGTTATTCATCACATTTGTTCATCACTTCAAGGGTAGATAACATTTGAACTGATGCAATGAAAACAAGGCTGTGATGGAAATATGAGTTTCGATGAAATCGAGTTTTTTTGTTAGAGAAATAAATATTTTTACTATTTTATGTTCACAAAGGTAAACAATAGTAATATGTCCCCCTCTTTTTGCAGACCTTTTTGGAGGCCAAAGGCAGTTTGGCCAAACTGCTGATAAGCACAAAAAAACAGCCAGGTCAGGTCACCTTTATTTATATAGCACTTTATACAATACAGATTGTGTAAAAGCAGCGTTACAGTGTTAAACAGAAAAGGCTTGTAAATGTTGCAAACAAAATTAAATTCTGCTATAATAATAATACGTTTTATTTATATAGCACCTTTCAGCATCTTTAACACTAATGAAACGGCGGAGCTTGGCAATGCGATGTAATTGAAAGAATGCGGATTTGGTGACAGCTTGGTATGAGCTTGAAAGGAGAGAGATGAATCGAAAATAACACCTAGATTTTTAACATTACAAGATGATCTAATAGGAGTACCAGCTATCTCACAAGAAAAGTCATTAGGAATGCTGCTAATGAGTGACAGGGTTCCAACAACAATGATCTTGGTTTTAGCCATGCTGTTTTTAAAAAGTAGAGGTTATCCAATCTTTTATTTCATGTACACAAGCAGAAATTGTGTCAATTTGAGTGGATGGAGCGGGCCTAGAGATAGAGTAGAATGCCATCAGTATGTAAATGGTAATTAAAGCCATATCGGTACAAGATTTGACGCAGGGGGAGTATGTAAATAATGAATAATAGCGGGCCAAGGACAGATCCCTGGGGGACACCTTGCTTCAAATGGACAGTAGGGGATCGAAAATCCTTCACTGAGATGTAGAACTGTCTGTCAGAGAAGAAAACCAGGAAAGAACAGCACCAGAAACACCCACATCAGAGAAATAAGTAAATTATGGGAAACAGTATCAAAGGCAGAGCTAAGGTCAAGTAGCAGAAGTATAGAGCGAGAACCAGAGTCACCAGAGAGTAGTAAATCATTCAATACCTTTACAAGTGCAATTCCATAAAAATTCAAAATAGTTTTTTTTTTTTTTTTCTTCTAAGCTTAAAAAACGATAATCTGAAGATCCTGTGATGAAACCTTTTTAATCTCCAAAGAACCATGTAGTTAAGAACCCTATACAGACAGGAGTTATTGATAAGACCCTAAGAACCATTTACTGAACTGAAGAACTGAAGAGTTTTAGAAAACTAATTTTGAAGAGTGTATTTGTTTCATTGATCTTTGTAGATGCATTGCTCAGAGGATCTGGGGCAGGAATTATAACTTCCTCCACAACATGACAGGTGAGAACAGACCCGTTTGGTAACTGGAAATTCATTGTGAATAATAAATAGACTCACTTCAAGCTATGGTTGAGTAGATGAATCAGTGCCAGCCGCTCTTTTGCAAAAAGAGACGAGAGATTTAATAGACGCCGGACTGTTGATCAACTCACCCTACTTCCCAGTGCTGAGAAAAGAACGAAACATTGACCTCATCATTGCTCTGGATTACAGCGATGGAGATCCTTTTACGGTATTTAATTCTATATAATGCACACATTGTCTCAAAAAAGTTAATTGAAAAGAATACATCCTCTAGAAATGTAAATTCCATCACCATTTACTCACCCTCATGTTGTTCTGATCCCATATCTAAACTCTTCTTTCTTCTGTGGATCACAAATGGAATTTGTTTTAATAATGATGACATTCATAGTTGCCACCATAAGCTAAAATATACAGAACTTCAAAAACACCACATTTTATTTTGAGTTCTGTAATATCTGGATAGAGCCTCCATCCATCAGGTTTCCCATTCATCTCAGTGGTGGTTTCTTGCCTGGTGCATGATGAAATATAGAGTAAAGGGGTAGATTTAAGTGAATACCGTCAGTCTCAACAAAAATGTCTGTCTAAGCCTTTTAATTAAGTGCTATTGCTATATTTTTCCATTGCAGACAGTGAGAGAAGCTGCTAAAACGTGCAAGAAACTAAAGATCCCTTTCCCTGAAGTCAACATTCCCAGTGAAGAAGGGAAGAAACCAAAGGACTTCTATGTGTTCAAAGGCCAAAACGTTCCGACCGTGATTCACATCCCTCTGTTTAATGTGGTCAACTGTGGAGGCAAGTTAACATCTTCCAGTCATCCTGAATAATGCAGAAATGCTGAATAATGCTGCAGATTTCCAGATCCTCTGTAGATTCTTCAGATCATATTTAATGTCTGATAAACTGTTAACATGCATGTTACATTCTGACTAGGTGTGGTAATGAGAAGAAGCCTAAAATACCTTATAACCTGCATTTATTCACCTCTGACACATCAGTTTTTTATATTGTAGTCATGGTTTGATTTTTACATTAAATGAATGCGTTTGATCTTTTGCTTGTTTGATTGTGTGACACGGATGCGCGTGCTTGGTCCGGACCCTTAAAGTAAAGTTTACTTTTTCTGCGCCATTATTTAAAGCCCAAAAAAAGTATGTCTTAACCCATATCACACCATTTGCTAAGCCACATTATTAGGGGTCCAAGCACCAAAGGTGCCGGAAGTTCCCTGAACTCTATGGTACACTGTAAAAAATGACCATGAATTTAACGGTAAAAGACTGTAAAAATGCTACAGTAAAAACCTATTAAATAGTTAACGGTAAATTCCCCTACTACAGTGGCGGGCCGTGCATTTTACACCTAGGCCTTCAGTGGCGTCCTACATGAATTAATCCATCTCTTCATACCATCATAATGATGCCACGGCTATAGAAACCATAAATATTACACAGTAATGCAGTATAACAGGGCACTACATAACAGACGGGTATCTTATGTAGCGAGAATGAATGCCATTACTAAAGAAAAAACCCAATTAACAATTGCGCAACACATCATCTGTAGCTGAAGCATTAACCTAACAAAATGACACAAATACAGTCCATCCGATGTTCTTACAGACATTTATTCACCCAAACGCATTTATACCTTACAGATAGCATTGGTATAAAACAAATAAGGTGATTACATGTGTTTTAAAGTTGACCTAACAATTTAATCTGAGATATTCTTACGGAAACTTAAACCTGGCTCTATATCGCGCAAATAACATCAGCATACAACGCATCAAGCGATAAGAGTCAAAAATTAAAATTAAGCTACCATACCCTAGTGGTTTTTCATCTTCACGAGTCTTTCACAGAGCCGGTGCCGAGGTGTGTGGTTGTTTTTCGCAGTCATTAGGAATACTGTTTTTAGATTTACTAAATATAGTAGGTAAATATTTTTTCAAAATGCACTGAAAATCTAAACCTGAGAAACACTAATAAAAGTTTTACTAAGTTTTAATAAAATGATTTACAGTGATGCTGTTTGCTAGCTAGTATGCTGAGCATCCAATCAAAGGACGAGAAAATGCTGACGTTATCGTTAGCCAACTAGATGGCCCTGGTGCTGCCAACTTGAAATCTGATTGGTTAAAGCAACGGTTTCATTGCCATTGATTTAAGCTAACAGACGCCTGCACTGTTGATTCTGAAGGCCTTAAGGCAGATTTCTTTGACCCTGGCAACACGATTGCTGAAATATGATTGGATAAAAGCTCTAATATAAACATACACTGCTGGAAGCAGTGCAACCAAGAGAAAAGCTATGAAATGAAGAGAATAGACTATTGGAAATAATTTAATACACATTCATGGAAAAATATATGAAAACTAAATCAGTGATTCTAAATAGTGTTTAGGCCAGCAGAGAAGGCTTTGCTGGCCCTGACGGCCCACCACTGCCCTACTATATACGGTGAAAAACTGTATTGGACATTACAATGTAATTTTACGGTAGTATACCGTTTTTGGAAGTGAAAAAGACCGTATAATTTACAGTGAATAACCGTAAATTGACATTCCCAGAATTTCCTGCGTTACATTTCAAATTGGATGTTTTTTGTTGAAATAACTATGTTTCTTAGTTTTTTCTTATCAGTTTTGTATATTAGGGTTGTGTGTTACACCTAATGTTGTTAAAATAATGTTTATTGCATTATTTCAGTTTCATGTGTGTTACCATGATGGTGTTTAGTGTTTGTGTGAATGTGTACCTTCTATATATGTTGTTATTTAAAAGCTGCTTGTGATGGGCTTTGGTTCATCATGTGACTTTCTCATCACTGCTTGCATTTGGTGGCTATCAGTGTATTACAAAAGTACAAAACAGATTTCAGTACTTCAATAGGTTGGTATATTAACATTATTTCAGATAAAGGAATGACAGTATTTAACTGTAAATTTAAGTTAAAACCGTAAAACCTAAAATGTTGCTACCATATTTTTACGGTAAAATTCCGGCAACCACAGCTGCTGTTTTTTTACCGTAAGTTTTACGGATTTTTTTTTACAGTGTAGGAGATGGTCCCCCACTACTTGGGTGCACACACACTCCGATCGGACCATATAGAGCTATTATAACGAAATGCACGAAATGCAAACATGGCCTTTTGCACACCAGTTAAAATGAAAATTTGCCTCTTTTTATTGCAGTAGCCTACATATTGCTGCCTTCATGCCAACCAGCAAACATGCCATCCTTCATGACTTTCTCATGTCCTGGGTGCTTATAGCAATTTATAAAATGCCAGCCATTTACATCCATGTAAATGAGAGATGATGGCCATAAAACTAATGTTGTCCAACAGAGGGAGACACAAGACAACAAATTATTTTAGATCGCATAGTTTAAAATCTGTGTAAATGGTTCAATAGATTAACTATGCACAGCATTCATTATAGCTTCATAAAGTTTAATAAAGACTAAAAAAACCTAAACCTAATCATTTTCCAAAGAAATCTGTGATCTCCAAAATACCTTAATTTTTATATATGCTAAATTCAGAAAACATTTGTCAAGTTGTCAGACATGCTTGAGGTCCAGTTAAATGAAGAGACAATATTATTTGTCTATTGTAATATGGTACATAAAATAATACTTCCATAGAAAGACACTTAAATACTAATTTTACATTTGAAAAGAAACATGGCCATTGTAACGATGGATCTCCATATTATTTATTTATTTACTGATTCATTCATTGTTTTTCTCTTTTTAGAAATTCTCAGTTTTATATATATATATATTACTATGAATACTCCATTTTCTTTTTTACACTTATCCAGACCTGTAAATGACTAAAAACCCTGCTGATTTATGTGTATTACTGTTCCACCAGGTAAGCCTGGTGATTGGAGGAAGAAATATGGCATCTTAAAAGGCCCTTACAGCGCTGAGATGATCACTGAAGTTATGGGGGTCGCTGGAAAAAACATCTCAAACAACATAGAGAAACTGCTGGAGCAGATTCGTGCCGTCGCTGAGGCTAAATGATTCCAGCCACAAATACGACTATATTACAAGTCGTCAAGAAATTAAAATTCAATCTGTTTTCTAAATGCATTTTGGTCTTATTGTAAATTATTCATGCTTTTTTTTTTTCTATGCTCTGGTGAAACGGCAGATTCTCTCTGGTGATGCGGGATGTGTGGCATTATAGTCATGTTTGGACTTTATTTCTGTTTATTATTAGCCTTCCGTTTCTTCATTGTTTGACCTTCATAAGACCTAATGTTGTTAAATGAATGTTTATTGCATTATTTAAGTTTCGTGTCTTACCATGATGGTGTTTAGTGTTTGTGTTTCTATATATGTTAATATTTAAAAGCTGCTTGTGATGGGCTTTGGTTCATCATGTGACTTTCTCATCACTGCTTGCATTTGGTGGCTATCAGTGTATTACAAAAGTACAAAACAGATTTCAGTACTTCAATAGGTTGGTATATTAACATTATTTCAGATAAAGGAATGACAGTATTTAACTGTAAATTTAAGTTAAAACCGTAAAACCTAAAATGTTGCTACCATATTTTTACGGTAAAATTCCTGCAACCACAGCTGCCGTTTTTTTTACCGTAAATTTTACGGGAAATTTTTTTTACAGTGTATTTGCACAGATTTTCTTCTTATTGTTCTTTGTCTGTCTTAAAAGTGTCTGGCCAGCCAAAACTGTAAATCCTAGAAACCAAATTTGGCAAGATGGTCCCAAATCTCCCCCACTACTTGGGTGCACACACACTCCGATCGGACCATATAGAGCTATTATAACGAAATGCATTTAAATTAAACATGGCCTTTTGCACACCAGTTAAAATGAAAATTTGCCTCTTTTTATTGCAGTAGCCTACATATTGCTGCCTTCATGCCAACCAGCAAACATGCCATCCTTCATGACTTTCTCATGTCCTGGGTGCTTATAGCAATTTATAAAATGCCAGCCATTTACATCCATGTAAATGAGAGATGATGGCCATAAAACTAATGTTGTCCAACAGAGGGAGACACAAGACAACAAATTATTTTAGATCGCATAGTTTAAAATCTGTGTAAATGGTTCAATAGATTAACTATGCACAGCATTCATTATAGCTTCATAAAGTTTAATAAAGACTAAAAAAACCTAAACCTAATCATTTTCCAAAGAAATCTGTGATCTCCAAAATACCTTAATTTTTATATATGCTAAATTCAGAAAACATTTGTCAAGTTGTCAGACATGCTTGAGGTCCAGTTAAATGAAGAGACAATATTATTTGTCTATTGTAATATGGTACATAAAATAATACTTCCATAGAAAGACACTTAAATACTAATTTTACATTTGAAAAGAAACATGGCCATTGTAACGATGGATCTCCATATTATTTATTTATTTACTGATTCATTCATTGTTTTTCTCTTTTTAGAAATTCTCAGTTTTATATATATATATATTACTATGAATACTCCATTTTCTTTTTTACACTTATCCAGACCTGTAAATGACTAAAAACCCTGCTGATTTATGTGTATTACTGTTCCACCAGGTAAGCCTGGTGATTGGAGGAAGAAATATGGCATCTTAAAAGGCCCTTACAGCGCTGAGATGATCACTGAAGTTATGGGGGTCGCTGGAAAAAACATCTCAAACAACATAGAGAAACTGCTGGAGCAGATTCGTGCCGTCGCTGAGGCTAAATGATTCCAGCCACAAATACGACTATATTACAAGTCGTCAAGAAATTAAAATTCAATCTGTTTTCTAAATGCATTTTGGTCTTATTGTAAATTATTCATGCTTTTTTTTTTTCTATGCTCTGGTGAAACGGCAGATTCTCTCTGGTGATGCGGGATGTGTGGCATTATAGTCATGTTTGGACTTTATTTCTGTTTATTATTAGCCTTCCGTTTCTTCATTGTTTGACCTTCATAAGCAATAAAGAGCCGATCATTAATAATCACATCAACCATAACACAGACTGGATTTCTGCTGATTAAAATATGTATTACTTTGCTTCTGTTCCAATGAATTAATAAACTGTTCTCTAAAAGCAAGGCTTTGTCCTGGTCATTTAATATCATTCAGCAAACAGCACGAATGCCAGCCTTTTGCAGAGAACATCAGCTTGTTTTTCCAGTGCAAAAACTGAATCTTGCTGATAAAGAAGCGGCAAAACTGTATATGACACAATACACCATGCGACTACTTGAGTAGTTGGTTCATTTTTTGGCCATTCGTAATCAGTAGGTTGAACTGTCTAATACTGTATGTACTTGATTTTTGGTTTTCTAGCTATAAACCATACGGTCAGAATCAATAATGCTTTTACAGTCAGGGGAGCTCAATCCTTTTACTGGAGAATTACTTTCCTGCAAAGCCCAGCTCCAACACTGATCACATACAATAAAAAGTTGTTTTTTTCAGTCTCATTAGGCCTAAATCATCATGACATTTTCTGTAAAATGTGATCTGTGTGACAGTAGAGGAGGATGCAGTCTGCTATTAATACACAAATCAACATAACAGACAGGATTACAACAATTATTAATTAAAATATTGTATTACTGTTAAATATTACAATATTAATGTACTGTTCTTATAATTTTCATTATAAAACTGATAAGATTTGGTGCAGCATAGCTAACTTTAATTGGTCAATTCAAAGTTTGTTCCAGTATTATGTATAAAAATATTTTAGCACTTTGGACAGAATATTTGAAATAGGGGGCGATTATTAATTTCACAATGATCAAGATGTTTTTTCTCTCTTTTAAGCAGTTAAATTCAGAGTTGGGGAAAGTTACTTTTAAAAGTAATGCATTACAAAATTGTTACTCCATTTAAAAAAGTAACAAATTACGTTACTTAGTTACTTTTCATGGAAAGTAATGCGTTACGTTACTTTTTAAATCTGCACAGGGCTTGCTTGTTTGTTTTTAAAATAAAAAAAGTTCTATTTTTGGCAAATATAAAAGCCTTTTCACACCAAAAGTGAAATGAATAAGCCTCAGGCTGAAGGGAAAGTAAATTTACATCCGTACAGTAGAATGCAGAAGAAGAAATTTCAACACACTTCAGCAATAAAAAAAGACACTCAAATGTTTGTCTAGAGTCATTTTTGCTTATTATTATGGTTGATCTGGATCATCGAAGGTCAGAAGCAAAGACATTGGTTAATATAATGGGATTAAATACATAAAGCATATTTGTGTTGTTTAACATTTAATTATTGCAGGTATGCGTCATATTCTGAGTTGCATTATTTTTATTCATTTTGAGGAATACTGAATCTGTGTTTTAGTTTTTTGTTAGTGAGATGAATTAATGCATATTCATATTTTAGAACTACAGTAACATCTTCTGATTTCTCTCAACATGGGGACAGGAGAACCGTCGATCAATAAATTGGGGGGAAAAAAGTAACTTGCATTACTTATTTGAAAAAGTAACTCCGATATTCTCTTGTAAATTAAAAAGTAATGTTACTTTACTAGTTACTTGAAAAAAGTAATCGGATTACGTAACTCGCATTACTTGTAATGCGTTACCCCCAACACTGGTTAAATTGCCTTTTAGAAATGTCTGACACTAAAAAGTATTGTGCTAGAGTTTAGAAATGTCAATGACAAATCCAAAGCCAACATAACCTTTAAGAGGTTCCTATTATGCTTTTTCAACTTTAGTGTGTGATGTTGCTGTTTGAGCATAAAGATCTGCAAGGTTACAAGGTGCATTCGCACTTGTAGTTCGGTTCTCTTGGTTCTTTTGGTCCACAGCAAAAAAACAAAAAACTATACATTTGGTCCCAGTCCGCTTAGCGCTCACACTGGCATTTTTGACAGCGAACCTAGATACTGAACCTAAAGGCAACCAGCTAACCAATCGGTTCACATTTTGTGGTTCAGAAGGAGGGGCTGCATCAAAACGGGAATTAAACCGGCCGTTTGAGAGACTAGTAAGAGAGGCACTGCAATAATGTAAAATGTAAAAAAAAAAAAAAAACAGTCAAGCTGCATGAATAGCTATTCTTATACACCCAAAAAACTAAATCAGGACTTAGTAAAAGGGCATTAATAACCAGGGGTGCACACGTTTTTCAGCCTGGTTCTCATATGAGAACCTGGAGATTCGGTGTGGTCCTCACATTGCATGAACGGTTACCCATTAACAATAACTTAAAAAAAAAATAAAGACTAATATTGCACTTTTTTTTTAAATTAAAAACCAAGTAAAGTGTGATAATACTATATTTTAAAATTAAAGGGAAGTATTAAATACAAATACAACTACTTTATAGTAAACTTAAAAAAACGTTAATATTTACTACTACTTTTTAAAATTTATTTTCAAACTTAAAATCAGCAGGCTTTTATTTTGGCGGGTTGCCGGCAAAGTATGTGCGCTTCGGGTTCAGAGCTGCCGATCGAAGAACATCAGTGAATGAAACGTCACAGCTTTGCATTGTGCCTAGATTTAGGCTTTCAGTTTGAATAGAAATCTTATATAGTTTGACAATCTAATGGTGATTGTGCATTAACAGCGGTCAATCATGTCGCTATGCAAATGCGCTGTCAGAACTTATTTACACAGCGCATTTTTTATTTTGGTCGCGCATGTCGACCTGCGGACCACTTATGTGCACCCCTGATAATAGGACCCCTTTAACATGTGAACTGCTTTGGATAAAAGCATCAGCCACATTTAAGTGATTTCTGTGGCCCGTTTAGTGAAACCATTTTAAACACCCCGATTGTACAGAAACAAATGACAAGAGCCACAACTGATGTTTCCAGATGTTAATCTGACATGGATATTCATTCAGCAGTTTAATCAAACAGGCCGAAGCCCATGTCCTCATCAGACTCCTCGGACTCCTCTTTGGGCGCCTCCTCTTTGGCCGCAGATTTCACCTCCACAGCCGAAGCAGCAGGAGCTGCAACAGCGAAAGCGCTGGGATCAGCCAGGAAGGCCTTCACCTGCAGAGGAAAAAAAGATGCGCGTTTAGCGCCAGTGAAGGCAGAAAAATGTCCATTAAGGACCAAGCGTCCCCGTCTGTCGGGATGAACAGCCCTGACATGGACAGACATGGAATAGTGCAGGATTGATCAACAGAACGCTACGGATCAGCAGTTTCGTAACCTAACCTGCAGCAGCAGCACTTCTGTGTGAGATCTGAGCTTTACCTTCTCAGCCAAGGGGAAGGAGCAGTCCGTTTCCACGGCGACAGCCAGGACCCTCTTGTATCCGTTGATGATGGAGTGAGGGATGGAGGCGAGCGTCGGGTAGCCGATCTGCAGACACACACTGGCGATGTTCCTCACACCCTGAACAGAAGAGATGGACAAGTTACACAGACATCAGGGAATAAACACTTTATAAGGCCTGAAAGGGGGATGACATTAAAACGTAAAAAAACCCTTTTTTTTTTTAAACATTGATTTTTAATGAAATTATGTTTAGTTAAACTATTTTTATTTTTTTTAATATTCAAAACACTTCACTTTATATAAAAGGGGGGAAAACAAGTTAAAATAGAAAAAAATAATAATTGAATAAAAAGGTAAAAAAAAAGTTGTATATTTTATTTAAAGTCATTTAAATTATATAGTTATTTAAACAATACTATAAGTATATAATTTAGATTTTTGAGTAAGAGTACATTTAAAATCTAACAAATCACCCCGTTTTATTAAAATAAAAAGTGTTTAAAATGATAAACTAAAAAATGTATATCTATATTAAAATATAAATTAATTTAAATTGTATTTTTAATATAATTCTATATACACAAGTATATATATTAATACAATTATGTTACTTATTTTAACTAACATTATATTTTAGTTTTAATTTTATATTTAAACATTAAAAAAAATAAATGGTGTTAAAATAAGAATTATTAAAATCAATCACATAAAAAAAAAAAAAAAATCACAAATACAACCATCATCTGGGGCCCCCAAAAATCTGATAATTAGCATCTTGAGCAGTGATTTCTCTTTCAGGTCAAATCCCAACACAAGCACGAGTAGCATTAACTGAACTGACCTCCAGGAACCTCTTGTGCAGGGCGTCTTCAGTGATGTCCAGCACCTCGGGGCTGTAGACGCTGCCGTTATCATACACCTGCTGGATGATCAGCCCGTAAGAGAAGGGCGAGATGTTCAGCATGTTGAGCAGCGTGGCCTCGCTGGCGCCCACCTTGTCTCCATGTTTGATCAGCTGAACGTCGCTCTGTGGCCAGAACAGGACAGTTTAGTTCATTTGCAATATTTACAGGAGAAATCTAAAAGTGTCTGAGACCAAGCGTCCCTGTGAGCCGTGGGATGCAAACACACAGGGATAGAAGGAAACCGGTTTATTTGTGCAGGGGGAACGACAAACCGGCACTGCCACAGCCGGGCTATAACTTATCCTGCATCTCTGGATTCATCAGCATTTGTAATGACCGTGAATATTTAAACTTGTTGAAAACATGTTAACAGGTCAATTTCATAAAAAAAAATAAAAAAAATTAATTAATTAATCTCAAGATTAAGATATCACTTATTTGATCCGCCATTGACTGGGGGAAAAAAAAAAAAGATTTTCTTGACTAAATATTTTAAATATAAAGAATACGGTAGACCAAACAATGTTGAGCTTCACTGCTAAACTGAATGAGGCACAACGGTTGTCTTAAAACATTTTGTGTAAAAAAATATATATAATAAAAATATATACATTCTAAAATATTTGTAATTTCTTAAACAAAAAAAGAACTGATACTTAAAATAAGGTATTTGTCATTTAAAAAAAAAAAGTTCTAAAAGTTTAATTTAAAATATTTAATCTCATCTTCATAATCATTGGAAGCCAAAATTGTAACTGAAAACAGGATTTGATTGACCGCCCATTTCTGCGACTCACCAAGATTTCAATGGTTCCTCTGGAGATCTTGGTGGTGATTCCCAAAGCCTGGAAGAAGGAGGTCTTCTCAGGGCCGAGCCCGGTGTTCTGAGCCGGGACGGTCACCTCACACGGGGCGATGGCTCCGGCACGGGCAGCAGCGGGCACCTACCATCACAGACCACAATAACAGTGACATGAAGAGATGCATTCAAGCCCTGAAGAACCTCAGACATTCACCCAGTCCCTCAGTGATACTCACTTTGTTCACCAGCAGCAGATCCCGGACCTCAGTCAGATCCTCCTTGGTGAAGACGAAGCCGACGTTCCCGCGGATGTGGGGAAGCAGCCTGCAAAACATGGGGATAAATCAAACATTCACCTGGAGTTCTTTAGAAACTAAAGTTTAGACATGCAGCTAACGCAGAGTGTCTGAGACCAAGCGTCCCTGTGAGTCGTGGGATGCAAACACACAGGGATAGAAGGAAACCGGTTTATTTGTGCAGGGGGAACGACAAACCGGCACTGCCACAGCCGGTCTATAACTTATCCTGCATCTCTGGATTCATCAGCATTTGTAATGACTTGATGAGCGAATGAAAGTCGATAGGTTTCACAAGGAATTTCTTGAAATCATCTGTTGGCGGTCAATTTTCAGGAATTGAAACTAAAGGAGATTCATAACACAGTCCTGCATCTTAAATTCAACTAGCAGGTCAAAAATAGGCCAAAAAAAATTAATAAATTAATCTAAACTAAGTCTAATAATCTCTCATTTGATGAAGCGGAGTTCAAAATTACATTTTACTTTCGCTTTAAAATTTAAACCGACTGTAAAAATAAAATTTTAAAATTTGACTTTCCACATTACATGCATGAGCTTAAATGCACTTTAATATAAAAAGCAGTCAAAGCAGCTTTGATTTTAATGCCAATATTCAATTTTTTTAATTTAATGTAAATTCTGCAAAATAATTTTTTTTTTTAAATATTCCATTTGTGGTCAAAGTTTTCACTATTTTTCTGTGGCAGTTTAGATGTAGTGAAACTGCCCACAGATGCAGAAAACATCAGAATCATTCATGCATGTGAAAACTTGCCAAGAATTGAGCAAATAGTGGCTGAGATTTAGACAGGAATCGCGTCTTTGTGGTGTTTTTTGCCAATTAAGGGAGAATACAAGACTTCTTTACCTTGTCAAAAGAAAAAAAATGTGACATGATTAAGCTGCAGGGCAGTTTTATCCATAATTTTATAGAGATTGCACACTATAAAGACTTTAAAAGCCTTTGTTTGTCTACTGTGGCTGACACGCACCTCTCCAGAGACGGGTTGTTTTCCAGGTGGCCACGGATGGCCTTTCTCATCATGGTGTTTTTGCCCATGAGCACGACGGCCTTGCCCCGCAGGGACAGACGGATGGTCTGCATCTGCTTGGAGCCGACATTGTCAGCGCCCACGATGAAACACTTGGGGTAGTCATCCAGCAGTTGCTGTAAACAGACAAAAATGTGTCAAACTACACAACCGGATGGGAACTGTGATTTAACCATGTCTGAGATCAAGCGTCATTGCAGATCATGGAAGACAAACAGAGATAGTAGGAGAGAGTCTATTACAGTGGGGGGGGGGAATAATGCATTAATTGAATCAAGCAAATCTTGTAGTATTAATATTTATTCATATTTAAATAATTAAATATATATTAATTATATGAAAAATAATGCGATCATCAGCAATAGACAGCATATAAATAAAAACTGCATAATGTTACGGAGTTAAATGTTGATCTAGGAAGTGGTATATGTCTGTGCAAGCTTTGGAGGTGATGGAAGCGATCTACTGGATTTATGCTTTGATAATCGTACTGAATATTATCCTTAAAGACAAGGTTGAAAAATCTGAGGGTCACAGGTTGAAAACCATTTAGACATGACACGTCTTGCAGTGTATAAATGGTTGTGATGAAGATGGCATTAACACTTAACCAAAATTTCAGCAAAATGTCAGTTTATGCCAAAATCAAAAACTACAGTTGGAAAACATTTCACATGAAACAGTGCTTTGTCACCTACTGGCTTTAACTTCCTAATAAAATGTTTGAGACCAAGCGTCCCTGCAAGTCGTGGGATACGGACAGACAGGGATAGTAGGAAACAGTTTGATTTCAGCAGGGGGAACGACCAGCCAGCACTGACACAGCTGGCCTGTAGATGTCCTGCTGTAGCTGAATACATGTAATAGTTTAATAATAATAATAATAAATAAAAAACATACTATATACACACTCTCACACCCACACTCACACCCTCACCCACACACCCTCACCCACACACACTCACCCACACACACTCACCCACTCACACACTCTCCCACTCACA